>NC_055998.1:70132034-70435361 GCF_018446385.1 Zingiber officinale
TCAAGTACCAAAAGACAAAATTATGTGATGCATGTCAAAAGGGTAAGCAAACAAAAGCGTCTAAGGTAAAAGTGCTGTAAGTACATCTTCTGCTTTAGATTTATTGCATATGGATTTGTTTGATTGCAGTAATGTTATTTCATTGAATGGAAGTAGATACTGCTTAGTGATCATTGATGATTTTACTAGATATACATGGACTTTCTTTTTGAAAAATAAGGATCAAACCATAGATGTTTTTGTTTCTTTTTGTAGAAGAACTGAAAATGAAAAATCAACAATAATTAAAACAATTAGAAGTGATCATGGTGGAGAATTTCAAAACCATAGATTTTTAGAATTTTGTCAAGAAAAAGGATATAGGCATGAGTTCTCTACTCCAAGGACCCCACAACAAAATGGGGTTGTGGAGAGAAAGAACCGAGTTTTGCAAGAGGCTGCACGAAGCATGCTCAATAAGTACTCACTACCGAGCTACTTATGGGCTGAAGCTGTGAATACCGCTTGCTATGTGCAAAACCGAGTCTTGATACATAGGTTTTTAGAAAAGACTCCCCATGAACTTTGGTTTAGGAAACCCCCTACAATTAAACATCTTAGGATGTTTGGTTGTAAGGTGTTTATCTTGAACACCAAGGATCATCTTGGAAAGTTCACGGCTAAGGCTGACGAAGGGATACTAGTCGGGTACTCTCTCATCAGCAAAGCCTATCGAGTCTATAACAATAGGACTAAATTGATTGAAGAGTCCTCTGATGTAGCATTTGAAGAACTTCCTAAATCAAATGATCAATCAAGGGATGTAGGAGAAATTCAATTTGAACTTAGAAATCTAAGTTTAAATGATCAAAACATAGAAAGAGTCGAAATTGACTTCGATGATGGTGAGCAAAGGCAAGAGAGGGCTCAGTCTGATCCTTTGCTCGATACTGTGCCCTTGCCTGTGTCTAGTGAGACCACTCATGAGGCACCGCCAACACCAAGACAATCTAGGATAGCCTCTAGTCATCCCCAAGACCAGATTGTGGGAGACATTCAACAAGGGGTTAGGACTAGATCATTCTTTAGAAATGAGTCTAATGAGGTCGCCTTGATCTCAGAAATCGAACCAAAATTAGTTGATGAGGCATTGCACGATCCTGATTGGATCATAGCTATGCAAGATGAGTTAGGTCAATTTGAAAGGAGCCAAGTGTGAGACTTAGTTCCTAGACCTAAGAAGAACACCATTATTGGAACCAAATGGGTCTTCAAAAATAAGTTAAACCAAAAGGGAGAAGTCGTAAGAAACAAGGCAAGACTTGTAGTCAAGGGCTATAGTTAAGTCGAAGGCCTCGATTATGATGAGACTTATGCTCCCGTGGCCTGACTAGAGTCCATTCGTTTAATGCTAGCTTTTGTTGCACATAGAGGTTTCAAGCTCTATCAAATGGACGTTAAATTGACCTTCTTAAACGATTTCATTAAAGAAGAGGTCTATGTTGAACAACCACCGGGGTTTGTGAATACCGAAGTTCCAAACCACGTGTACAAGCTCAAGAAAGCTCTTTATGGGCATAAACAAGCACCTCGAGCTTGGTACGAAAGGTTGTCAACTTACTTACTAGAAAAGGATTTTGTAAGAGGTCAAATAGACCCAACACTATTTCTGCGTTGAGATGGTGAAAACATATTTGTAGCCCAGGTGTATGTCAATGACATAATTTGTGGCTCAAATAACAAGGGCTATTTGAATGAATTTATCACTCACATGGAAAGTGAGTTTGAGATGAGTCTGGTGGGAGAATTGACATTCTTCCTTGGACTTAAAATCAAACAAACTCGAGATGACATCTATGTCCATCAGACGAAATACACTCAAGAGATGTTCAAGAAATTCAAAATGAGTGACTCTAAGGAAGTATCCACTCCAATGGCAATGAACACTCACCTTGACAATGATGAGAATGGAAAACCAGTTGATCTAACGCAATATATGATTGGTAGTCTTCTATATCTCACAGCTAGTCGACCTGACATACTTTTTGCTGTGGGCATGTGCGCTAGATATCAAGTATGTGCCAAGGAATCTCATTTAATTGCAGTTAAGAGAATTCTGAGATACCTTAAGGGCACAATTAGAGTAGGTCTATGGTACCCTCGTACGGAGGCTTTTGACTTGATAGGTTATACCGACTCTGATTATGCTGGGTGCAAATTGGATCGGAAAAGCACTAGTGGGGGTTGCCAATTTTTAGGTTCATCATTGGTTAGTTGGTCAAGTCGGAAGCAACATTGCGTTGCTCTCTCCACAACCGAGGCTGAATACATTGCCATGGGAGAGAGTGTATCACAATTGTTGTGGATGATCCACACCCTAGAAGATTATGGGCTTTCGTATAAGGGAGTGCCAGTGTTGTGTGACAACATCAGCACAATAAACCTAACGAAAAATCCAGTCCATCATTCAAGGACCAAACACATTGAAGTGCGTCATCACTTCATTAGAGATCACATAGCTAGGGGAGACATTGTGCTCACATATGTTGAGTCAAAATCGAACCTAGCCGATATTTTCACCAAACCTCTTCCGGAAAATGAATTTAGTCATTTGAGGAGAGAATTGGGAATGTGTTTGGCTCAATAAGGCATTAGGACCCCATCATGATCGATAAGGACATTAAAACGACAAGAGGAATTGGGAAATTAATTTGGGCAACTTGGGAACATCTCACACAAACTATAAGGTTTAACAAATTATTTTTGTTTGCTAGAAATGGGGTGAAATGCTAGGATCAGCCGAACTATTCAAAATGTATCATGCATCCCTTGAATAATTAGGTTGACGAGACATAAATTGAGTATGGGGAAGACCATTACATAATTCATGTGTATTTGGTTCCTAGATCTTGCTCATATATTCCAACCAAGGAAACTTGGTTGGACCTTTGCCTAGAAATTATGTAACTCTGGTTGATGGACTGTTTGATACCTTTGACCGATACTTTTCATGATTTTTATTGAAACTAGGACAAGTACTTGAAATGATGATAGCAATTTGGTTATATTTTGACAAACTTGAAACTGAACATAACAAGGTCGGAAATTTCAGTGTTTCAAGCCTTGAGTTGTCTGTTTTTCTAAATGTCTGAAACCTTCGGGCTATAATCAATTTCAAACCATGATCTTTAGGAAATAGTTATGCTTGTAGATTCTTTAGAGTCTAGGTGCTAGATTTGGAAGTTTCACTGGAGAAACTTATACGAATTATCGAACACCTCTACGAATTTCAGTTACTGAAATTACTGGAGAAATTTCAGTATCAGATACTGATCGGTCTACAGACCGATCAGGAGATTCCTGGATCTATCCAGGGACCGATCAGGTTCATCCAGGAAGCCTACTGATCATTTTCTGATCGGTCTACAGACCGATCAGAAGTTCCCTGATCAGGCAGGGGACCGATCAGGTCAGTCTGGTACGCAGAGGGCTACTGATCGCCTTCTGATCGGTCTAGAGACCGATCAAAAGGTTCCCTGATCGGTCCAGGGACCGATCAGCAGTCTACTGATCGTTTTCTGATCGATCTACAGACCGATCAGGAGGTTCCTGGATCGATCCAGGGACCGATCAGGAGGTTCCTGATGTCTCCTGATCGGACAGCCGTCCGATCATTTCAACACCTGGACTCCCTTAAATCTTCCCGATCCTTTCTTTTCCCCTTTCACGCGGAAGCCCTAGCCGACTCTTCCCTAAACCTCAAATCTTCTCTTCTCTTTGGACGCCGAAGCCCTAGCCAAAGCCCAAAAGATACTTCAATGGCACCAAGGTAACTCCATACTTCTCTAGAACTACTCACCTTGGTATTTCAGTTTTGTTTCTCACCGTATCTGTGCATTTTGTTTTGGCTTTCGGGTGTTGGTGGCTCCGGTGCTCACTTATTTGCCCCATTATATCACATTGTTAAACCTTAGGAAGAAACAAGTGGGTGAAGGGACCTCTAAGTCGCCTGAGAAGTCTAAGTCTAAGGTTCCCTCCCGACCCCAACCATCTGTCTCCGGGAGATTCCCAAATCACCATTTTGAACAAGCCTTTAAACAACAGACCTTCAAATTGCTCCCTTGTAGGTCTGTGGATCGAAAATTCATGGACGAATTTTGTCCATCTGTATCTGAGCTCATTGCCTATTACAAACTTGATTCACTTGTCTATTTAGAGCGAGATATCAATTATGACTTAGTATATGAGTTTTATAACAATCTTCATCAAACTAATGATGTAAGTTATAAAACAAAAGTTGCTAAGCAGACTCTTGATTTCAGTTTCTCAGCCTTCTTTGATTACCTTGCTTGCCGTAGGTGTTCAGGAAATGTCTTTTCTATATATCCTGACTTACCAGACCCCTTACCTTCTCCTTTTGATATTTCATCTGACTCTATTTATGAGTATTTCTTTGGACATCCTAGACCGGGTGGACTAGATGAATTAGATGTTGATTTTCCTACTTTTGCAGCCTTGAGATTATCTGCCCCAGATTACATTCTCTTTAAAATTGTAACAAACTGCCTTCTGCCAATCACATCTAAACCCTTATCTGAGATCCGACCATATCATTGCCTGATGCTTTATGGACTGCGTCGGCGTCTCGACTTTGACATCATGTCTAGCATCTATTCTTCGATCATCTCCTATAGCGAGACAAACAGCTTCACTATTTATATGCCTTATGGGCATATAATTACAGACTGGCTTGAGACCCTTCAGATTGATGTCTCCAAGGGTAGAATAGTCAAGATGGTCAGGCAGGACTGCAGACTTGGGAAACGGGCATTTTCCAAGTCTGGCATCATAGGACAAAATGGGGAGGTTCGGTGGAAGGATGGGAGAGCTCTAGGTGAGTTACCACGGGGACCTCCACGACAGGTTACGGCTGCTCCTGTTGCTGCTGCTGACGATGGAGAGGCAGATCCTGATCTGCGCTGGCAGATCGCCGAGCTGGAGAGTCGCATTGATCGGCACGATGAGCTGCTGGTTGCTGAGCTCCACGGGCTGCGCGTTCGGATTGACCAGCGCTACGATGATCTACGCAGTCAGCAGTTGGCGACACATCAGGCGATTATGGGATGGATGGCCAGATACCCTCCTCCGCAGGATTTCCCGGGCTATCCATCCTTGAGCAGCAGCATGCCACCTCAGGGACCCACTCCTCCCGTTGATGATGCTGATGCTCCTCATGATGAGGAGGCTGATTGATACACATTGTTCTATGATGTCATTTTAAGTATCTATGTTTTGGATACTGTTTGTTGGATACTTATGTCTGACCTAGATACTTGCTGATTTCATATATTTATGCTGCTCATTCTCTTATTTTTCTTTATGTTTCACTTCCTATTGTCTATAAATTTGCTCTTCATATGCCATGTCTTGTATGTCTCTTATTTCTTTATTACTATCTTATAATACACTTAGAGGGCATTCTAGGTGGATTAAGAAAAAGACAGTATGGGTTAAGGGGGAGTCCTTTAACGTTTTCTTTCCTAATTCGCACCTTTTTGGTGTTTGACAAAGGGGGAGAAGATAACTAAGTTTAGAGATAAATGAAAGTTTGGCTTTAGGGGGAGGATCTTGATTCCCCTATCCTTACATGGTGTTGTATCTGTCTTAGGGGGAGGATCTTGATTCCCCTAAAATAAGGGAAATATGAATATTTCTGATCGAAATTTAAATCGTGTTGTCAAACAACAAAAAGGGGGAGATTGTTAATACAGTCTGACCTGGCTGTTGTTTTGATGTTGACACTGATTTAAGTTTGTATCAGATATTAATTAAACTTAGACTAATTAATGATCATGGTTGATCATGTGGAGAGGAAAAGTCCAAGTACGGATACTTGGCACGCAAAGTCAGAGAGGGCTCGGTAGCTCGTTCTCTGGACCGGACGAAGTCGGAGAGGGCTCGGTAGCTCGTTCTCCGGACTAGGTCAGAGAGGGCTCGGTAGCTCGTTCTCTGGACCGGACGAAGTCGGAGAGGGCTCGGTAGCTCGTTCTCCGGACTAGGTCAGAGAGGGCTCGGTAGCTCGTTCTCTGGACCGGACGAAGTCAGAGAGGGCTCGGTAGCTCGTTGTCTGGACTAGGTCAGAGAGGGCTCGATAGCTCGTTATTTGGACCGGACGAAGTCGGAGAGGGCTCGGTAGCTCGTTCTCCGGACTAGGTCAGAGAGGGCTCGGTAGCTCGGTCTCTGGACCGGACGTGGAAGTCGGAGAGGGCTCGGTAGCTTGTTCTCCAGACTAGGTCAGAGAGGGCTCGGTAGCTCGTTCTCTGGACCAGGAAAACATTAGGGTTTAGGGCTGGGAAGCTCTAAAATCAACAGAGACTTTGGATCGGTCTGTTGACCGATCCAATGATACTTTGGCTATCTGGATCGGTTTGTCGACAGATCCAGTGATACCTCAGTTATCTGATTGGTCTCATGACCGATCAGTAACCACATAGAAGCATTCTGTTGATTATCTGATCGGTCTCGTGACCGATCAGTAACCACACAGAAGCATTCTGTGGATTATCTGATCGGTCTGGTGACCGATCAGTAAGTAGCGATGGGATTCAAAGCAATAAGGGGGATCGGTCTGTGGACCGATCCACCCATAGGCTGATCGGTCTACAGACCGACCAGCATCATCCCAGACCGATCAGGATGTGTCCTGATCGGTCCGGAAGGCTATGGATCGGTCTGTTGACCGATCCACAACGATGTCATTTGTCTTCTGCTGTTTCTCTGCTATTTCTGATTCACCTGATCAAATCATCTGCTGTGAGATTTTTGAGTTACAGGTTACAGGTGTCATGCCAATGCTTAATTTGAAATTAAGCTCCATCAGAAGAATAAGGCCAAGTGCTCTTTCTGCTGTGTTTAGCTGCAAATGGTGCAATTGGAGCGTCAACGTTCACTGGCTGCGATCAGTTGGCAACAGCTTGACTCTTGCTTATTGGTTCGAGCTCAGAGACACCAGTGAAGACCATGGATGGTATTGGTGTGAGTTTAGAGAACCAAATGAGGAGGAAGGGTGATTGGCGATGCCTGAGTTGGTCGCAGTGATTCGATACAGGTGACAGTGATTCGGCTCTGGCTGAAGACAATGGGAAAGAAGTAGAATAAGAAGAAGGCAGAAGAGAGGTTTGGTAAGATTTTTGAAACTCTCTGTCGACCGAAGCAAGGGTGCTGTGTTGTTGAGCTCTTGGCTGAGGAATCCCTTCTGTCTTTGCATTCTACTTCGTGGCTGTAAGTTTCATTGTTCATTTCTTTTTGCCACTGAATTCTGTAAGTTCTGTGCTTCATTTCAAATCTTTTATGTGACGTTGTGGAGAGGTTACTCTACCGAGAAGGAGAAATACTTAGTCGTAATTTGTCCGGGGTGTGATCTACCGAAAGATCAAGGGATCGTCCACCTTACGGACACGCCGAGGAGTAGGGGCAAGTTATCCCCGAACCTCGTACATACTTGTGTAAGCTGTGGGTTGTGTTTCTTTCCTTGCATCAGTTTTCTTTTTGTTTATTTCCGCTGTGCTAACAAGCTTTTGTGAGGAATTGATTGAGTTTTTAGTGGAGGCTATTCACACCCCCCCCCCCTCTCTAGCCATCCGAAGGTCCTAACAATGAGAAGGAAGGGAAGAAGCGATGCTTGCCGAGGTTTCCGATGTCTTAGAGATGCCCCCTTGCTCTGGAGATGGACGGAATGTCGAGGGACGATGGTGGATGAAGATATAGAGTTTCCCCCAAAGGAGAAAACCTTTCCCAAGGAGAGGGATGAAGTCCCCGAACTAAAGATGCCAAGAATAGGGTTCTTGACCCTTTTATACCTCCTCCAAGCTGCCCAGGAAAACAAGGATTATAGGGCATCCGGTAAACCGAGTTTTTCACCCTTTAAACCAGATTTTCTCGTGATCTCCCCTGAACCAAAGTTGTAGCTCCTGAAATTATCTTCAATCTGATACTTGGATCGAGCCATGGATCCAACCGACAAGAAAGGTATGGTCGTTCAAAATTTGGTCTGCGGTCTGGGTGGAGGTCCAGTCGAACCCACGGTTGGGAGGCACGGCCATGCCATTTAGCATGGGTAGACAATACTTTCTCTCTGTTGGATCTGAAGAAAAGTTGTAGATCTTAAAGTCATCTACATTGTGGTATAAAGAATGACCCGAAACTCCAACGGAACACAAAGTTATAGCCAAATTACGATCGGTCTGCAATCTGTCCAGAATTCAGCACGGCTCTGTTTTGCCATGGCACGACCCGCGTTCTTCATCGCACGACCGTGTGGAATCCACACGACCTCACACGGATTCCTCTCGGGTTGAGTCACATGGCCGTGCGAGGTTGCACGGCCGTGGCCTTCTTCATCTCTACCGAGGTCACACAGCCGTGTGGATTCACACGACCGTGACCTTTCACTCCACTGGAATGTTGGCACGACCGTGCCATTTAGTACGGCCATGTGCTGCTTGGCCACTGTCATGGGGGCACGACCGTGCATGGTTGTACGGCCATACCTTGCTTGGCTACTGGTGATGAGGCACGACCGTGCAGGGTTGCACAACCGTGCTCTGATCCCTCTCTGGATTGGCCACACAGTCGTGAATGGTTGCACGACCGTGCTCTCTGCTTTGTCCTGGTGCGTCGACTGTTAGTTAGAGTCCTAGAGCCAATCATTTGATGATTGTATGAACTCATGTATATCATATTCTTGAATATATATTAAGGCATTTGGTTTTTGGTTATTATGCTTATTTGTATTAGTGTCAGATAAAATAAGTATAGTAACATCCTTGAGTAGAAGGTTCTTACCTATATCAATCGATTGGTTGAATCGATAGTGAGATGATATAGGGAACACTACTCTAAATCATTCCTAGTCGAGTATTAACATTCAGGGACAGTGTTAATACAATAAGACTAGCATGTAGGTTAGCTCGATGACTTGATCTCACAAGTCATGGATATAGAGATATCAAGCTGACACATGGGTATGCATTAGAGAATGTATACTGAATGACCCGCCGTGAGAAAGTATCATGGATCGTTATATGAGTGTCATATACTTTCTCAAGTGGCTATTAGTATGACTATTAGTCCTTAGACCTGAAGTCACCATAGATCTCTACATAAGGAGTTATGTACTTTGGTTTCGTCAAACGTCACCCGTAACTGGGTGGACTATAAAGGCGATTACTGGGTATATAACGAATTATGTAGAGGGATGTGAGTGATGTAGATGGGATCTATCCCTCCCATATGACGGGAGCGACATCGGTATTCTTGATAGAGTGAGACCACTAAGTGCATGGCCATGCCCAAATGAGTCAACATTAGATGTTGAGCTCATTTGATCAAGTGAGTCTACTTAGAGTTCAAGATTTAGATTGATTAGAGGATGACATAGTCTATGCCTCACATTGATCAATCTAGATGTCTAGGATAGAAGGACAATGTCACATATTGTGAGGAGTCACAATTAGTAGTCACAAGGTGATGTTGGATCTCAACATTTCTTGTAACTTGGGTAGCAATGATGTATTGCTAGATGCCGCTCATTGCTTATGTTTCTAAAGGAGTTTAGAAACATTGCCAACGTTACAAGAACCTATTGGGTCACACAAGCTGAACAAGTGGATGGAGGTTAGGTTCATATGATGAACCAATTGGATTAGGTTCATATGATGCACCAAAGATTGGATTCAAATTAGATTTATTGAGTTAGACTCAATTAGATTCAATTGTTGAATGAGTCTAATTTAAATTTGATTCATTGAGTCAATTTATATTAATGAATTGAGATTCATTAAATTGAAATTGACTTGAATCAAAGGTTGGATTGAACTCAACAAGGAAGACAATTGGTCAAGTTTGACTTGACCAAGTAGAAGTTGAAACATCAAGTTTGACTTGATGTATTGCCACATCATAAGGATGACTCATCCTTGCCACATCACATGCCACCTCATGGAGGTTACAACACCTCTCATCCCATTTAATGTGGCCGGCCACATTAAATGAGGGAGTTATGTGTGTGGCCGGCCACACTAAAGGATGAGTTGTTTTTTCATTTAGTGTGTATTGATGTGCGGTAATTGTATCATCTTCTTCCTAGTATTCTTCCTCCTTCTTGCTGATGTTGCCATGACTTCCATGGTATGGAGAAGGTGGTTGAGTGAATCCAAGAGCAAAGGAAGAGTGAAGGTCACAAAGGAAGGATACTACTCGTGAGTGTATAAGATTTCTTTTTGTACCTTCTTCTTTTCTTCTTTTCAATCCCATTCGAGAGCTCTAGAAAGTGCTAGCACACTTGGGGCTCTCTTCTCCATCCTTTGAGTGTGAGAGACACTCCTTGTTCGTGTGGATATCATTAGAGGAGTGTCTACGTTGACACTCTCGAGATCCGGCGACATCTTGGACAAGCGGGAACGCGAAGGGCTTCGCTACAAGGGTAATGATCTTAACTTTAGTGTAGATCTAAAATTTTTACAAACTCGTACAAGAAAAGGTTTTCGAAAATTTTTGTTTATGAATCTTTGCACGAGATCCATGGCTTTGGGTGACTCGGGGTTTCCGCGACGCGAAAAAGTCAGAGCCACGTGCAAAGACTTGTACGAGTTCGTTTGTATTTTTATGAAAAATATACCTTCTATGATTTTCTGTAAAAAATTGAATTTTTAGAGTTTTTATGATTAATTTTTCCGTAGAAGCGAAGCACAAGTGTCTCGGCACTTGTAGGCTTCGGCTACCGGAAAGTTTTCTTTTAAACGGCTTCGCACGATGGTTAGATCGTGGGTAGGGGAATTGCCCCTAACCCCGCAAGGGAATTTGCTCCGCGATTGCACCCGAAATCGCTAAAAACGAACCCGCCGGGAAGATTTTTCCGAAACGGCAATGTCTCGACCCAAATCGTTTTGGGACAGCGGGTTTAGGTGCTGTTGGATCGCAAAGGAACCCTCACGATGGTTAGATCGCGGGTAGGGGCGCTGCCCCTGGGCCCCGTAAGGGGATCCGATCCGCGATTGCGCCCGAAACCGCTAAATGGGACCGCCGGGAAATTTTACTCATAAAAATTGTAAAAATTATTTTTAAAAATTACAGAAAAATTATGAAAAAATATATAATTTTGAATTATATATTAATTTGTGATACTCATGGCCCAAAATACCCAATAAGATTGGATTTGTGTTGTAATTCATAATACGGTCTGCGTGCCGTCATATGATTGTGTGTGCTGTACTTTTATTTTATTTTTTTTCCACGGCCTGCGCGTCGTGCCTTCGTCTTATTCTGGTTGTAAATTAAATTTAGACTCGAATGTAACTCGAGTTTCAAATTGTAATGTACAAATTGGAGCGGTGGAGGGTCCACACGAGACGGAGTTTCGAGGCGGGCACGAGCAACACAAGGTGGTCAAAGGGAGGAGCTTGGAGAAGCTGTTGACCCTAGGTTGACCATTCGATCTTCTCATTGGCTTGAGAAGATCGTAGTAGGGCCATGACTAAATCACAAATAGATTACTTAATTAATTGTTATGTATCTGATGCATGTTTAATAATTAATTAATTAATTAGTGCCTTAACGATTAGATTAGATCTAAGTCGTGCACATGATGCACCCTTGCGATTAGATTAGATCTAAGTCGTGCACAAGATGCATCCTTCTCGATTAGATTAGATCTAGATTGAACCAACTCTAAATGTCTAACAGTGTTGTGATACCTATCACTACCTCGATCACATGTATTGTTGAATCTACCAAAGCAGAGCAATACATATTATCTTGGTAGGGTACGGAGGGACAATCTTGGTCCCGCCTATCAACGCATGGGTGAATAGAAACTCAATTAGATTGAGTATTTCTAGTTACTCGGTTGGATCGAGTCAGCTATAGGCATTCTTCCAATAGTTGGAAAGGTAGGACAAAATCACGTTTATATTAACTCTCGGGCGTATTTGCCAAAGCTAACTCGAGTTTTAATATAAATATGGATCTTGATCCTATAAACAAGAGTTGCATAGAGATGTAATTGGTAATCGTTACCTACCGATCATACTAAGCCTTGGGCGTATTAGCCAAAGCTAACTCAAGGGTTAGTATGATGTGGATCTTGTCCCACAAGAATTATAGAATTCAGTGGGAGCATCATTTAATTAAAGGCCTAATTAAATGATTTTTAAAAGAATATGATATTTATTTCTACAAATTTTCTGTTGTAGATAACCATGACGTCAAATACGAACATTTTCTCCCTGCGATCTGTCCTTGAGAAGGACAAGCTCAACGGAGCGAATTTCCTGGACTGGTACGGGAACTTGAGAATAGTTCTCACCCATGATCGTAAGTTGTACGTTCTGGAGTAGCCCATTCCGGAGGCTCCTCCTGCCAATGCTCCGCGAGCCGACAAAGATGCTTATAAGAAGCATCAAGATGACGCATTAGATGTGTCCTGTCTAATGCTCTCGACCATGAACTCAGAGCTTCAGAAGCAACATGAGTTGATGGGTGCTTACGATATGGTTGAACATCTGCGTCAACTATATCAGGTATAAGCAAGGCACTGGAAGAGGAACTCCAAAGAATACCTGGAAGATCTTAAGAAGAAGAGAAATAAGATTTCTACTTCAGGTATAAATGTTATAGAAGTCAACCTCTCTATTTCTTCGTCGTGGGTATTAGATACCGGATGTGCTTCGCACATTTGTACTAATGTACAAGCACTGAGAAATAGTAGAGCATTGACAAAGGGCGAGATAGACCTACGAGTAGGCAATGGAGCACAGGTTGCTGCTGTTGCTGTAGGGACTTATTTTCTATCTCTGCACTCTGGGCTTGTACTAGAGTTAGACGATTGTTGTTATGTGCCTGCATTGACTAAGAACATTATATCAGTTTCTTGTTTGGACAAGAAAGGATTTTCGTTTATAATAAAGAACAAATGTTGTTCTGTCTATTTAAACCATATGTTCTATTGTAGTGCACCTCTGATGAACGGACTCTATATTCTAGACCTTGAGAGCCCTATCTATAACATTAGTACCAAGAGGTTCAAATCGAATGATATGAACCACACCTATCTCTGGCACTGTCGCTTAGGTCATATAAATGATAAGCGCTTATCCCAGCTCCATAAGGATGGTTTGCTGGACTCATTTGATTTTGAATCATATGAGATATGCGAGTCATGCCTACGAGGCAAGATGACTAAGACTCCCTTTAGTGGGCACAGCGAGAGAGCGACTGATTTGTTAGGACTCATACATAGTGATGTATGTGGCACTTTCAATGTCGCCGCTAGAGGCGGTTATAGGTACTTCATCACATTTACTGATGACTTCAGTAGATATGGTTATGTGTATTTGATGACACATAAGTCAGATCCTTTGAAAGTTCAAAGAATTCAAGAATGAAATAGAACCGACTTGGCAAGAGTATTAAGATACTTCGATCAGATCGAGGTGGAGAATACCTTAGCCATGAGTTTCGTGACTACCTAGCTGAGTGTGGGATTCTATCCCAACTCACTCCTCCTGGAACACCACAGTGGAATGGTGTATCTGAAAGGAGGAATCGAACCCTATTAGATATGGTACGATCTATGATGAGTCACACAGATCTTCCGACATATCTATGGGGATATGCTCTAGACACGGCAGCTTTCATACTCAACCGAGTTCCATCAAAGGCCGTGATAAAGACACCATATAGGATATGGACTGGGAGAGATGCCCAGGTGTCTTTCATGAGGATTTGGGGCTGCGAGGCTTACGTACGACGTCAAGTCTCAGACAAATTAGGACCCAAATTCGACAAGTGCTATTTCATCGGATATCCCAAGGAAACTAAGGGATATTACTTCTATATTCCCAGTCAGCACAAAGTAGTTGTGGCAAAGACTGGGGTCTTTCTAGAAAGGGACTTTGTTTCTAGAAACACTAGTGGGAGCGCGTTCGATCTTGAAGAAATTCAAGATGCGAACAATAGCACTAATGCCTCGATGGAAATTGAACTGAAACCACAAAGTGTTGTAGATGATGTTGTTCCACAAGGAGTTGAGGAACAACAACCGGTTCAAGTAGACATACCTCTTCGCAAGTCTGATAGGGTACGTCGTCATCCTGAGAGATACTCATTTCTCTTGTCTGACCATGATGACATTGTGCTCATAGAGGATGAGCCTACCACCTATCAAGAAGCTGTGATGAGACCAGATTCCGAGAAATGGCTAGAAGCCATGAGATCCGAGATGGAATCCATGTACACCAACCAAGTATGGACTTTGGTTGATCCACCTGAAGGGGTGAAACCCATTGGGTGCAAGTGGGTCTTTAAGAGAAAGACTGACATGGATGGACTTATCTATAAGGGTCACTTGGTAGCTAAAGGTTTCAATCACATTCATGGTATTGACTATGATGAAACCTTTTCCCCAGTGGCGATGTTTAAGTCCATTCGGATCATGCTTGCTATTGCAGCCTACCATAACTATGAGATATGATAGATGGATGTCAAAACCGCGTTTCTGAATGGAAACCTACTCGAGGATGTGTACATGACACAACCTGAGGGTTTTGTAGATCCACAGCATACTAGTAGAGTATGCAAGCTGCATAGGTCCATTTATGGACTAAAGCAAGCTTCTCGGAGCTGGAATCTTCGATTCGATGATGCAATCAAACAGTTTGGTTTCATCAAGAACGAAGATGAGCCTTGTGTCTACAAGAAGGTTGTAGATGACATAGTTGTCTTCCTCATATTGTATGTGGATGACATACTACTCATTGGGAAGGACATCCCTATGCTTCAGTCTGTCAAGACTTGGCTCAATGAAGGACTTAGGTGAGGCATCCCGCATTCTAGGGATACAGATTTATAGAGATAGATCTAAGAGATTGCTTGGCCTAAGTCAGAGTACATACATTGACAAGGTAATCCTTCGGTTTGCCATTCAGAATTCCAAGAAGGGATTTCTGCCGATGTCACATGGCGTGAGTCTTTCGAAGACTCAAGATCCCTCTTCTAGAGAGGAGAGAGATCGCATGGATCAGATCCCTTATGCCTCGGCCATCGATCATGTACGCCATGCTATGTACTCGACCGATGTCTCGTATGCTTTGAGCATGACCAGTCAGATCCAGGTGAAAGTCATCGATAGCGGTCAAGAATATTCTTAAGTACTTAAGAAGGACTAAAGAATATTTCTTGATATATGGAGCCAATGATGAGCTAGCTGTAAAGGGTTACTTCCGGACCGATCGGGATGATTACCGATCGCAATCGTGGTTCGTGTTTTGCTTAAATGGTGGTGCTTGTGAGGAAGAGTTCAAGACACGAGGTGATTCTACAACAGAAGTATATTCGCATCGAGGCAAAGGCGATTTGGATCCGCAAGTTCATCACGAACTTGGGGTGGTTCCTAGCAACGCAGATGAGCTCTATTGTGACAACAATGGAGCTATAGCACAGACGAAGGAACCTCGCCAAGCACATACTACGACGCTTCCATCTCATTCGAGAGATTATCGATAGAGGAGATGTGAAGATTTGCAGAGTACCTACAGAGGCTAACATCGCAGATCCCTTGACCAAGGCTTTGGCACAGAGAAAGCATGATGGTCACACTAGTTCATTAGGCCTTAGAGCCTATACTGATTGGCACTAGTGCTAGTGGGAGATTGTTAGTTAGAGCCCTAGAGCCAATCATTTGATTATTGTATGGACTCATGTATATCATATTCTTGAATATATATTAAGGCATTTAGTTTTTGATTATTATGCTTATTTGTATTAGTGTCAGATAAAATAAGTATAGTAACGTCCTTGAGTAGAAGGTTCATACCTATATCAATCGATTGGTTGAATCGATAGTGAGATGATATAGGGAACACTACTCTAAATCATTCCTAGTCGAGTATTAACATTCAGGGATAGTGTTAATACAATAAGACTAGCATGTAGGTTAGCTCGATGACTTGATCTCACAAGTCATGGATATAAAGATATCAAGCTGACACATGGGTATGCATTAGAGAATGTATACTGAATGACCTGCCATGAGAAAGTATCATGGATCGTTATATGAGTGTCATATACTTTCTCATGTGGCTATTAGTATGACTATTAGTCCTTAGACCTGAAGTCACCATGGATCCCTACATAAGGAGTTATGTACTTTGGTTTCGTCAAACGTCACCCGTAACTGGGTGGACTATAAAGGCGATTACTGGGTATATAACGAATTATGTAGAGGGATGTGAGTGATGTAGATGGGATCTATCCCTCCCGTATTACGGGAGCGACATCGGTATTCTTGATAGAGTGAGACCACTAAGTGCATGGCCATGCCCAAATAAGTCAACATTAGATGTTGAGCTCATTTGATCGAGTGAGTCTACTTGGAGTTCAAGATTTAGATTGATTAGAGGATGACACGGTCTATGCCTCACATTGATCAATCTAGATGTCTAGGATAGAAGGACAATGTCACATATTGTGAGGAGTCACAATTAGTAGTCACAAGGTGATGTTGGATCTCAACATTTCTTGTAACTTGGGTAGCAATGATGTATTGCTAGATGCCACTCATTACTTATGTTTCTAAAGGAGTTTAGAAACATTGCCAATGTTACAAGAACCTATTGGGTCACACACAAAGAACAAGTGGATGGAGGTTAGGTTCATATGATGAACCAATTGGATTAGGTTCATATGATGCACCAAAGATTGGATTCAAATTAGACTTATTGAGTCAGACTCAATTAGATTCAATTGTTGAATGAGTCTAATTTAAATTTGATTCATTGAGTCAATTTATATTAATGAATTGAGATTCATTAAATTGAAATTGACTTGAATCAAAGGTTGGATTGAACTCAACAAGGAAGACAATTGGTCAAGTTTGACTTGACCAAGTAGAAGTTGAAACATCAAGTTTGACTTGATGTATTGCCACATCATAAGGATGACTCATCCTTGCCACATCACATGCCACCTCATGGAGGTTACAACACCTCTCATCCCATTTAATGTGGCCGGCCACATTAAATGAGGGAGTTATGTGTGTGGCCGGCCACACTAAAGGATGAGTTGTTTTTTCATTTAGTGTGTATTGATGTGTGGTAATTGTATCATCTTCTTCCTAGTATTCTTCCTCCTTCTTGCTGCTGTTGCCGTGACTTCCATGGTAAGGAGAAGGTGGTTTAGTGAATCCAAGAGCAAAGGAAGAGTGAAGGTCACAAAGGAAGGATACTACTAGTGAGTGTATAAGATTTCTTTTTGTACCTTCTTCTTTTCTTCTTTTCAATCCCATTCGAGAGCTCTAGAAAGTGCTAGCACACTTGGGGCTCTCTTCTCCATCCTTTGAGTGTGAGAGACACTCCTTGTTCGTGTGGATATCATTAGAGGAGTGTCTACGTTGACACTCTCGAGATCCGGCGACATCTTGGACAAGCGGGAACGCGAAGGTCTTCGCTACAAGGGTAATGATCTTAACTTTAGTGTAGATCTAAAATTTTTACAAACTCGTACAAGAAAAGGTTTTCGAAAATTTTTGTTTACGAATCTTTGCACGAGATCCATGGCTTTGGGTGACTCGGGGTTTCCGCGACGCAAAAAAGCGGTTTTCGCGGCCCGAAGAACCCAACATCGACAATCACCGTTTTCGCTCCAAAAGTTATCCCTGTCAACACAAAACCAAAGAAAGAGTAGATATCCGAACAAAAGAGTATATATGATGAATACATGCTAAAAGAGGCGATCATGCAAGGAATATATACGTATAAAGCAAGTGAATGTGCGTCAAAACATGCATAAACGATCATACTATTTACGCACATCAGTACATTAGGGCAGACCTCCATCAGTACAAACTTATAGTCTTCAGCAGTTAGGACAATGTCCAAGTTTCTTGTCAATCTATGTAATTGGGACCAATAAGTTTGTTCTCTTTCAGAATAATAGCCAGTGGGTTGAAAGTCATCCTAAGAATCACAAAATAAGTTTTGGTCAAAACTTTAGAATTTAGAATAATATTGAGTCCTCAAACAATATTATTTAAATTCACTAACACCTCAAAACACCGTGAATTTTGTACGATACGTTAGTGTGGACGTATACAAATTCAAACATTTGTAAGAGAAGGTTTTATCCATTAATTTTATTCTTGTCAACCAACTTTATGACAAATAAAATTAATAGTTGGTATTCCTTTGGTCACACATATAATAGCAGTGACTCCGATGGGGAGAATACTATTAAATGTACCTAAATGTATACCATTACTTGATACTTAGTCCATTAAATAGGATTGTGCCCCTTCAGATAGAGAAGATCACATGCTCCTAAATAATTTCCTATAATCATCCATAAAGGAAGTTTGAACTAGAGATTCGCAAACAAACTCATCCGATGTGGAGGAAGGCACTCAGAGCCAACACGCAAGTTTGTTTGCATCACTTACAAACCAGTAATGGAGACCGTGGAATTTATTTACAAATCCCTCTCCCACTTAGTTATTTAAGATGAGGATTTAAACATGCACACACACATCACTGCAAATAAAAGCAATAGATATGGAAAAATAATTTTCCAACTATTATGCCCTCTTCCATCACTGTCTTCCGTGTGCTGCCAACCCTAGCTGCTGCCATCTTTAGCCAACGCAATCGGGTCTAGTCGTCGCATCTATCTTACTTCTTTTTCTGCTGCGCCTCTGGTCCTCAAATAGCACCACACCTTGCAAGGATACGATCCGTGACAAAAATAAAATTTTACATATATCTATCCTATATTCCATAAAGGAATGCACATAAAGTCTAGATCGAACAAAATATAAAATCCTAAAACTAATAAAACTCCTGCTGTATTTAATATATACAATCATGCACACACATAAAATGCCCTCGACATGTTCGAGGGTCCAATCACTCACAATCACAATAGGCAATAATAGTTGGAGTCTGCAACCACAGAGTTAATCTATTTGCACATCCTACTATTATCCTGCCTAAAATATGTATGACATGTGCATAATTAAACTAAAACCAAACACACAGAGGTATAACCTAGCTTTGATACCAATTATTGGTTGCTACTCGGAATACCGTTCTAGTTCCCCTGTACAAAAATTTGTATAAGCGTAGAACTATCCTAGATACCCATGTGCTCTACTAAAGTTAAATTCGGATTGCAAACGATGCTTAATATTATTAATCCAAATTGTCCTTCAGAAGTTAAACTTGGATTGGAAACGATACTTAACATTTTTACTCGAAGTTTAACCGATGTGATCTTCCTAAGTTAAACCATATTACAGAAGTTATCAAATATCTATTTCAAAGATTAACTTCCAGGTTAAACATAGCGAGGCACTAGGCCTTCTTAGGTATGGGATCATCCACCACTTCTTAGACAAAACCTCACAAAGAAATCAAATATTTAACTTCTTGCTGTAAACTAAGTTTAACTATAGAGGCCTCAATAGAAGCACATTATCGAAACATGAAATCGAAAAATAAAATCGATAACAAAAATGATAACTTAAAACCGATAACCTCTTGTGTTTGATTTTTCAAGATCTATACAAAAGATAAACTAGTTTTGATGCAGAAACCAATAACTAGTTATACCTCTTGTAGCTTATAGACCTCTTGATCTTCTGTCATATTCCCCTCCATTTCTTGGTCGTTGTGTGGGCGACGATCATCCAAGATGAAATCCACTCAATCTTCTTCCAAGGCTTTTAAGATTCGACCACCAACTAACCTCCAAGGGATGCTAGACAAGAGAGCTTCCTTCACTTCTTCTTCTCCTTCAAGCAACTGGCCACCAAGAGATCTCCACACAAGATGCCGCTGGCCACCAAGAGAGAAAACAAAAGGAGAAGAGAGATGGACAAGGGTCGGCCACCAAGGATTGGAAGAGAGGAATAGAAGATGTGTTATTAGATGAGGCACCCCTCCTTCTCTTTTATAATCCTTGGTCTTGGAAAAAAAGAAAAGTTTTAAACATAATTAAAATCACTTTTAATTCTATGTGGCCGACCACCTAGCTTGGGCTCCAAGCTTGGTCGACCATATAACTTGGCTCCAATCCTTGGCTTGGTCGGCCCTAGCTTGAGCTCCAAGCTTGGCTTGGCCGACCACCATTAGATGGGTAAGAAGCTTGGCTTTAAGTGGATATAAGGCTTTATAAATAAGAGGCTATAACAGGGATTGAGAGGAGGAATTGATTTTGGTCTCCCGATGAGCTTGAGCTTCCCATTTTCGTCCCGAACATCCAACTCAAATTCATCAATAATATCTCATTCCACTAAGAGTTATTATTGCACTACCGCACCATTACCATATTACAATATGGGCTCCTTCTTATAATGAGTGTGTTAGTCTCCCTGTTTTTAAGATATCGAATACCCACTAATTAAATGAGTTACGGACAACTCACTTAATTAATATCTAGCTCCAAGAGTAGTACCACTGAACCTTATTGTCATGTCGGACTAAGTCCACCTGTAGGGTTTACATGACAATCCTTATGAGCTCCTCAAGGGGGCATTATCAACCTAGATTACTAGTATATAGTTTCATTCTATAATCAACAACAGACCATATAAATAATATCATTTTCCAACTTATCGAGCCTATTGATTTAACGAACTAAATCACACCCTTTGATAAATTAAAGAAATAAATATTAAGTATACGTGTTTGTTATTATATCATGATTAAGAGTGCACACTTCCATAATAACAGAGGTCTTGTTTTTTTTAACAATCAGTATAAATAGAACAACCTCAAATGGTCTTGCTCAATACACTCAGAGTGTACTAGTGTAATTTAATAGTCAAGATAAACTAATACCAAATTACACTACAACCATTCCAATGGTTTGCCCCATTCCATCTTGGTTGTGAGCAACTATTTATAATTTATATGGAACTGATAACATGATCTTCTGTGTGACACCACACACCATGTTATATTCAATATAAATTAAATGAACAACTATACTTAGCATATAAATGTAGACATTTGACCAATGTGATTCTTATTTCAAAATAAATGTTTATACAAAAAACTAGACTTTTAATATACACTCTAATACTCCTCAAGGGGACATCATCATCCTAAATAGTTAAGATACAGATTCCTTCTATAATCAACAACACACCATATAAATAGTACTTTTCCTAACTCATCAGGCCTATTGATTTAATGAATAAATCTCACCCATTGATAAGTTAAATAAATAAATACTAAGTATACGTGCTTATAATTATATAGGAATTAAGAAGACGCACATCCATAATAACAGAGGTTCTGTTTTTTTATGTAGTCAGTATAAATCGAACAACCTCAAATGGTCCTAGTCAATACACACATAGTGTACTAGTGTAATTTTATAGTCAAGACAGACTAATACCAAATTACACTACAATCGTTCCAATGGTTTATCCCAATCCATCTTGGTTGTGAGCTACTATTTATAATTATAAGGAACCGATAACATGATCTTCTGTATGGCACCACACACCATGTTATTTATAATATAAATTAAATGGACAACTACATTGACATTTATATAAATATAAAATGCAGACATTTGACCAAAGTGATTCTCATTTCAAAATATTTCAAAATAGATGTTCATACAAAAGCTAGGCTTATGGTATACATCCCAAAAATCTCCCACTTATACTAAAAGACTATGCTGTCATAAATGCTGCCATACATCTAATTCTCATCCCCTCAACATGCCTATCAAAAGCTCTCGCTGGAAGGGCCTTAGTGAAAGGATCTTCTAGGTTATCTGTTGATGTAATCTTGGCGACAACAACCTCTCCTCGTTTTATGATATCTTGTATCAGGTGGTACTTGCGCTCAATGTGTTTACTTACCTTATGGGCTCATGGTTCCTTCGAATTTGCTACTGCACCACTGTTGTCACAATAAATTGTGATAACTTTGGGCAAATCAGGAATCATATTTAAGTTCATTAAGAAGTTTTTGAGCCATACAGCTTCTTCGGCTGCCTCAGAGGCTACCACATACTCAGCTTCCATGGTAGAGTCTGAAACACATTTTTGCTTAACACTCCTCCATTCTATAGCTCCACCTCCTAAAGTAAACACATACCCCTAGGTTGATTTACTACTGTCCCTATCTGATTGGAAGTTCGAATCCGTGTAACCCACAAGGAGCAAATCATCTGCCTGGTAAACTAACATATAATCTCTAGTCCTTTTCATGTACTTTAATATATGTTTTACCGCAGTCCAATGTCCTGGTTCTAGGTTACTTTGATATCTGCTAACCATGGCCACGATAAAATAGATATCCGGTCTCGTACATAGCATCGCATACATTAGGCTTCCTACATCCGAAGCATAAGGAACTGCCTTTATCTCCTATATCTCCTTTGATGTCTTGGACACATCTCTTTAGATAAAGGTACTCTATACCGAAAAGATAGAAAACCTTTCTGTTGGATCGTGACGTTTCGATAGAGGGGGGGGTGAATATCGATTACGAAAATTTGTCGATAAGAGTTAAACGCAGCGAACAAATTAAGCAATGCTAACACGGACCAATTTTATTTGGTTCGGAGCCTGTGTCAACTCCTACTCCAAGGCCCACACTCTTTGAGTGCTTTCGGTGGGCAATCACTAGCAATTCGAAATTTATTACAAATTAAGTACAGAAAATGCTAATGAAAAAAGAATACCGACAAAGAAATAAATCGGAGAGAAGAAGTGTGTTGTCGCAACTTCTTTAGCATCGTAGGAGCGCAGAGCAGTAGCGCAAGCAGCAGAAGATCTCCTTTTTAGTTGTTGTTTTGAGCTCCACCCCTGACCCTCCTTTTATATGAGGCTCGGGGTGCCCCGGATCCCTTCCGAGCGCCCTGGTGCGACGTGGCAGGTCCAACCAGCGAGCTCCACGTGGCGACGACGTTTTCAGGATAAAATTGCCTCCCAGGTGCTCGGATCCCCTCTGGGCGCTCGGACCACCTTTCTCCAGAACAGGTCCTTCTCCTGCAAGACAAGGTTAGTCCGAGGCAAATATAATGAATTTCTTGCAAAACAAAGTGTTAGCACAGTTTATAAGTTTAACATAAAAAGTATGACTTAGATTCCGTCTTTCCGAGATCGGAATCTAGTCACGATCTCGACTTAGATATCTGAAATGGATTTAAGCCGGATCAACGCATAATGTTCCCTTCCCGGGAACGTGTCCTCACAGTCACTCCCTTCCAGTGACTTACCTTTACTCACCTACCAGACATCCGGTCAGCCCTTCGACCCGTCTGGAATTCTCGCCAGCTATCCGGTCAGCCCGTCGACCTAGCTGGACTTCTCACCAAGCGTCCGATTAGCCCGTCGACCCGCTTGGACTTCTTGCCAGCTATCCGGTCAGCTCGTCGACCTAGCTGGACTTCTCGCCAAGTGTCCAGTCAGCCCGTCGACCTGCTTGGACTTTGTGCCAGACATCCGGTCAGCCCGTCAACCTGTCTGGACTTAGCCTGCACACTCGGTTAGAGTGTTAGATCACGACAAACCTAACTTAACCTGATTTATCATTCATCAAAATCTGAGTTAGACCGTTAGTGCTAACCGCACCAATAATCTCCCCCTTTTTGATGGAATGACAACCTGGTTAAGTTAGTTTAAAACATATGCAAAAATCAAGCATGATTTTTGAGGTTTTTAAGGTTTTAAGTTAGTTGTTCAAATTTGCATTTAGTTGCTCTAACTTAACCAACCTATCCCTCCCCCTTTTGCATTCATGAAATAAGGACATAATCAACAATACAGAGTACAAACAAAGTAAAAATTTAAGAAATGATGTCAAGCTAACTTGGGGGAGTTTAGATTTTAACACATAGTAATTTAGCTTTTATTTCTTATCTTTTGTAACATAGCTAAGTTTTGAAGAATAACTAAGTATTTGTTATATTTTGAGTAATTTTTAAAGATAATGAACTCAATAAGAATTTTCCAAATAGAGTTTAAAAACTAATTTTCAGGTATAAGTTTAGGAAAGCTAAGTTTTAGATAGACTAATTTTCAAATATAAGTGTTTAATCTCCAAATTTAAAAAATTTAACTTTTCAAAATAGGGTTCAACTTTGGAACATTTTACAAACATGAGTTTTCAAAACCAAGGTTTAAGATTAAGGTTTAAATTTTGAAACTAAGTTTCAATTTTAAAACACTTTTCAACCATGAAAAATCAAAAATTTCAAAGCTGAGTTAAAAACTGATTGAAAACTAAGTTTGCAACAGATTCAAACTCTTAGTTTATAAAATCTAATTGAAGAATTTAGTTTTATAAAAGCTAGTTTTCAAAAATGGGTTAAAAAATTTTTGAAACATAAGTTTTCAAAATTAAAGATTTCAAAACTAAGTTTAAAAAAATCTACTTTTCAATACTGACTAAGTTTGTAAAAACTTCAAATTTGAAAATCGAAATTCAATCTCAAAACAAAAAAGTTTTTTAGAAAAGATATTATGTTTAAGGTGGATAAAATAATTTTGGTGTTAAGTGTTGATTTAATCCTCTCCCTAAACCTGACATCTAATATAGCTGTCTAACTGTCTAACCAATTAGGTACTTACTGACTATCAGAAGATAGCAGCTTTCACTTGGTTAGTCAAGTTAAGTTCATTGTAATCAGTTAGTGGTTGAATCACTTAACTTGATTGATATATTTTTGGTATTTAATGCCTAGACTTATTTTGATGCATTGACATAAGCATCTTAAGTCTAGGCAATAGGCCTATACATCTCACCCCTTTTTATGTATGTCAATCACAAGCAAAGTAAACCTAAGGTGTTGGTGAGATGCTCAAATACTAGTCCTAGGGGAACATGATTTCTAAGGGGATTTTTCTAGTCTAAGGCTAAAATTGTTTTGAAATTCTAAAGGTAGGAAGGTTTTGAAAAAATAAAACAATTTTAACCTAGAATTTAAAATAATTGTTTTTGAAAATAGTTTTTGAATTTTGAAAGATCCTAATCTATTAAATTAGAGTATAACCAATCAGATCTGAAAGGAAAATCAATAGAACAATATGTACTACAAAAGCTGTAATAGTGTCATAACAGTGCTATGTAACAATCACGACTACTGAGATGATGAAGAAGGTGGCCCGGAACCCAACGACCGAAGCTGTTCCAAGTGTTTTCAATATGGGACTATGTTTGCAACCTTGCAACCCCAACACTGATAACATGATAACACTACACACCATGTTATCTACAATATAAATTAATTGAACAACTACACTTAGCATATAAATGTAGACATTTGACCAATGTGATTCTTTATTTCAAAATAAATATTTACAAAAAGCTAGGCTTTTAGTATACACTCTAACAATCTCCCACTTATACTAAAAGACTATGTTGCCATAAACGCTGCCACATCTGATTCTCATTCCTTCAACATGTCGATCAAAAGCTTTCTCCGAAAGGGCCTTAGTGAAAGGATCTGCCAGGTTATCTATTGATGCAATTTTGGCGACAACAACTTCTCCTTGCTTTACGATGTCTCATATCAGGTGGTACTTGCACTCTATGTGTTTACTCGCCTTATGGGCTCGTGGTTCCTTTGAGTTTTCTACTACACCGCTATTATCATAATAAATTGTGATGATTTTGGGCAAACCAGGAATCACATCTAAGTCCATTAGGAAGTTCCTAAGTCATACAGCATCTTTGGCTGCCTCAGAGGCTGCCACATACTCAGCTTCCATGGTTGAGTCTGAAATGCATTTCTGCTTAACACTCCTCCATGCTATGGCTCCACCTCCTAAAGTAACACATAGCCTGATGTAGACTTACTATTGTCCCTATCTTATTGGAAGTCAGAATCTGTGTAACCCACAGGGAGCAGATCATCTTCTTGGTATACCAGCACATAATCTCTAGTCCTCCTCAGGTACTTTAATATATGCTTTACGGCAGTCGAATGTCCTTGTCTTGGATTACTTTGATATCTGCTAACCATGCCCACGGTAAAACAGATATCTGGTCTCGTGCACAACATAGCATACATTAAGCTTCCTACAGCTGAAGCATAAGGAACTGCCTTCATTTCTTCTATCTCTTTTGATATCTTCGGAGACATCTCTTTAGATAAAGATACTCCATGCCTGAAGGGTAGAAAACCTTTCTTGGAGTCTTGCATGCTCAAACGAGCTTGGATTGTATCAATATATGAAGCTTGGGATAAGCATAACATTCTTTTCTTGTGATTCCTTATTACTTTGGTCGCAAGAATATGTGCGCATTCTCCCAATTCCTTCATATCGAATTGCTTGGACAACCATACCGTTATTTCTGACAACACTTTGATATTATTTCCAACTAACAAAATATCATCTACATATAGTACAAGAAATACCATCACGTTTTCATCACACTTCGTATACACAAGACTCATCCAAACACTGAATAAATCCATATGACTGGATTACTTCATTAAACCGGATATTCTAAGATCTTGAAACTTGCTTCAATCCATAAATCGACTGATTGATCTTACACACTAGATGTTCTTTGCCTTTTGCAATAAATCCCTCTGGTTGCTTCATATGGATGTTTTCTTCAAGACTTCCATTAAGGAAAGTTGTCTTGATATCCATTTGACAAACCTTATAATCCATATGAGCGGCAACAAATAAGAGTATCCGGATAGACTTAAGCATGGCTACCGACGAAAAAGTTTCCTCATAATCGATTCCCTCTTTCTAAGTGTACCCCTTCGCAACAAGCCTTGCTTTGAAGGTTTCCACCTTCCCATCTGTTCCTCATTTTCTTTTGTAGATCCACTTACATCCAATGACTTTTACACCATTTGGTGGTTCTACAAGCTCCCAGACCTTATTAGAATACATAGATTCTATTTCAGAATTCATCACTCTTTGCCAAGATACTGTATCTTTATCTTGGAGTGCTTCGTCATATGTCCAGGGATCAGGTTCATGTTCACCAGGGATCAAGTCCGAAGACTCTCCCAAAAGAATGAATCTTTCAGGTTGCCTCACAACCCTCCCACTATGACGAGGCACTGTCTGTAACTGTGTTGGTTGCTACTCGGAAAACCTATAGGTTCCACTGTACAAAATTTTGTACAAAGGTCAGAACTTTTTCCTAGCTACCATGTGTTCTTTTAAATTAAATTTTGGATCGCCTGCGGAACTTAACACGTTTGATCCAAAACATAATCTATTTGTTCTTTTAGGTTTTGACTTGGATCTCCTGCGGAACTTTACACGTTCGACCCAAGTCTCCTTAAGTTATTAATTCCATTAAATATTAATTTTCATAATTGGCTCCCAGTACTGACGTGGCGAGGCACATGACCTTCTTGGATATGGGAGCAACCACCACCGACTAGACAAAACCTTTTATAGAAAGCTAATATTTAATTTCCTAAAATAACTTTAGGTTAATCAAAGAGAACAATCAAATCACAAGGAAAAGAAAAACCAAAAGAACATAGCATCGAAAAAATATATTCGAAAATCTAGAACGTAAGCCTCTTGTATTTGGTATTATTTCCATAAATAACTAGCATGATGCGGAAATAAAAATTACTAGTTATACCTTGTAGAAAAACCTCTTGATCTTCTACCGTATTCCTCTTCTAACCTCGGACATTGTGTGGGCAACGATCTACCGAGATGAGAAACCACCAATCACCATCTTCTCCTCCAAGCAAGGTTCGGCCACAAAGGAAAACTTCACCAAGGAGAAAAACCAAAATACTAACCAAGCTCCAAGAGATGCTAGCTTTCTCTCCTTCTTCTTCTTCTTCTCCAAGTAGTATCCGACCACCACAAAAGCTCCAAGGGAGAAAGAGAGGTTCGGCCACCACAAGAGGAAGAGAGGGAGAGGATGGCCGGCCACACCAAGGAACAAAAGAGGGAGAGAAATAATAGATGTTGTGTCTCATGAAGGCACCCTCACCCCTTCTTTTATATTCCTTGGCCTAGGCAAATTAGGAAATTTAATTACAATAAAATTTCCTCAATTTCCTTGACATGATTTAATTGAGAAAAATAAAATAAAATTTCCCCAATTAAAATCAAGTGGCTGGCCACATCAATGAAAACAAAATTGGACAAGTTTCAATCAACAATTAAAACTTCCTAATTTGTTTCCGGAAATAAAAAAAAAAAAATTTCTCTTCAAATCTCTTCATGGTTGATAAAAAGGAAATTTCTTTAATTTTAATTTTACAACATGTGAATAATTTTTAAAGAGAAAATAAAATATCTCACCAATCTACAAATAAGGAAAGAGATCTAATCTCTTTCTTTAATCTTTTGTAGATCTTTTACAAGAGAGATATTTTAATTTTAATTCTCTTTAATAAATTATATCTTCCACATAATAAAAATTAAAATTAAATTTCTTTTTTAATTTAATTTGGCCGGCCCCCACTAGCTTGGGTTCAAGCTAGGGCCGACCATACCTAGGCCGGCCCTAGCTTGGTTCCCAAGCTAGCTTGGTCGGCCCCTTATTGGTGGGTATAGAAGGTGGGTATAGGTGGGTATAGTACTCTATAAATAAGAGGCTACGATAGGGACCGAGAGGAGGAATTGGTTTTGGTCTCCCGATAAAATTAAGCATCCCGTGTTTGCCCCGAACACACAACTTAATTTTATCAATAATAATTCATTCCACTAGAGAATTATTATTGAACTACCGCACCAATCCCAAATTACATTTTTGGCCTCCTTCTTATTATGAGCATGTTAGTCTCCCTGTGTTTAAGATATCGAATGTCCACTAATTAAGTGAGTTACTGACAACTCATTTAATTAATATCTAAGTCCAAGAGTAGTACCACTCAACCTTATCGTCATGTTGGACCACCAGGTTTAACATGACAATCCTTATGAGCTCCTCTTGGGGACATTATCAACCTAGTATCTCTAGGACACAGTTTCCTTCTATAATCAACAACACACACTATAAGTGATATCATTTCCCAACTTATCAGGCTTATTGATTCATCGAACTAAATCTCACCCTTTGATAAATTAAAGAAATAAATATCAAATATATATGGTTGTTATTATATTAGGATTAAGAGCACACACTTCCATAATAACTGAGGTCTTTGTTCCTTTATTAAGTCAGTATAAAAGAAACGATCTCAAATGATCCTACTCAATACACTCTAAGTGTACTAGTGTAATTATACAGTCAAGATAAACTGATACCTAATTACACTACGACCTTCTAATGATTTGTTCCTTTCCATTTTGGTCGTGAGCTACTGTTTATAATTTATAAGGTACTGATAACATTATCTTCTGCATGTGACACCACATGCTATGTTATCTTCAATATAAATTAATTGAACAACTACAAACAAATGTAGGTAATTTGACCAAATGTGATTCTTTATTCATAATGAATGTTTACAAAGCTTAGACTTTCAGTATACACTCCAACAATCTCCCACTTATACTAATGACTAAGCTGCCATATCTTCTACCATACATCTTATTCCCATCCCCTCCACATGCCGATCGAAAGCTTTCGCCGGAAGGGCCTTAGTGAAAGGATCTGCCAGGTTATCTGCTGATGCAATCTTGGCGATGACAACTTCTCCTCGCTTCACGATATCTCGTATCAGGTGGTACTTGCGCTCTATATGTTTACTTGCCTTATGAGCTCGTGGTTTCTTCGAGTTTGCAATCACTATTATCACAATAAATTGTGATGATTTTGGGCAAACCAGAATCACATCTAAGTCCATTAGAAAGTTCCTGAGCCATACTACTTCTTTAGCCGCCTCAGAGGCTGCTACATGGTTGAGTCCGATACGCATTTCGCTTAACACTCCTCCATGAAATGGCTCCACCTCCTAAAGTAAACACATAGCCTGATGTAGACTTACTATTATCCCTATCTGATTGGAAATGGAACAAATCATCTTCTTGGTAAACTAGCATATAATCTCTAGTCCTTCTCGTGTACTTTAATATGTGCAGTCAATGCCCTTGTCCGAGGTTACTCGATCTCACGACCATGCCCACGGCAAAGGATATCGGTCTTGTACATAGATTGCATACATTAAGCTTCTACCAAGCATAAGGAACTTTCATGTCTTCTATCTCTTTCGACGTCTTTGGAGACATCTCTTTAGACAGAGCTACTCCATGTCTAAAAGGTAAGAAACCTTTCTTGGAATCCTGCATGCTAAAACGAGTAAGGATTGTATCTATATATGAAGCTTGGGATAGACACAACATTCTTTTCTTGCGATCCCTTATCACTTTGATCCCAAGAATGTGTGCACACTCTCCTAAGTCCTTCATATCAAATTGTTTGGACAACCATACCCTTACGTCTGATAATACCTTGACATTGTTGCCAATTAACAAAATATCATCTACGTATAGTACAAGAAATACCACCACGTTTCCGTTACACTTTTTGTATACACAAGACTCATCCGGACATTGAATAAATCCATATGTTCCAAGACCTTGAAGCTTGCTTCAGTCCATAAATAGACCGATTGAGCTTGCACACTAGATGCTCTTTGCCTTTTTCAATGAACCCTTCTGGTTGCTTCATATGAATATTCTCTTCAAGACTTCCATTAAGGAAAGCTGTCTTGACATCCATTTGCCAAATCTCATAATCCATATGAGCAGCAATGGATAAGAGTATCTGGATAGACTTAAGCATGGCTACTGGTGAAAAGGTCTCCTCAAAATCGATTCCCTCTTTCTGAGTGTACCCTTTCACAACAAGCCTAGCTTTAAAGGTCTCTACCTTCCCGTCTGTCCCTCTTTTCCTTTTGTAGATCCACTTGCATCCAACGGCTTTTACACCATCAGGTGGTTCTACAAGCTCCCAGACTTTATTAGAGTACATAGACTCTATTTCAGAATTCATTGCCTTTTGCCAAGATGCTGCATCTATATCTTGGAGTGCTTCGTCGTATGTTCGTGGATCAGGTTCATGTTTACCCGGGATCAAGTCCAAGACTCTCCCAAAACATGAATCTTCCAGTACAACCCTCCCACTACGACGAGGCACTATGTGGTTGTGTATCATGTGTGACACGTGTTGCGTCTCTTGTGGTACTTCATCTTGTCTTGTTGGTACTGTAGACATGTTTTCTCTAAGTTCTTCTAAAACAACTTTACTGGGCTTATGATCCATTATATAGTCTTCTTCTAAAAGCGGGCATTGGTGCTAACAATGACCTTCCAGTCTTTAGGACTATAAAATAAACCACCTTTCGTTCCTTTGGGATATCCTACAAACACGTGAACTTCTGTACGGGATTCTAACTTATCAGCATTTGGTTTCAGCACATGTGCTGGACTACCCCAAATCCGAATATGTCTTAGATTGGGCTTTCGCCCATTCCACAATTCTATGGGAGTAGAAGAAACTGATTTAGAAGGTACTAAGTTCGGAACATAACTGCTGTTTCCAGAGCATATCCCCAAATTTGGTAATTCTGAATAACTCATCATTGATCTAACCATCTCCATAAGAGTCCTATTCCTTCGCTCGCCACACCATTCTGCTGGGGTGTTCCAGTGCGGACAATTGGGATTGAATCCCGGAACTCTCCTAAGAGGTATTCGCCACCACGATCTGACCGTAGTGTCTTGATACTTTTACCTAGTCGTTTCTCCACATCAGCCTTGTATTCTTTGAACTTATCAAAGCACTCGGACTTGCGGCGCATTAGGTAAATGTATCCATATCTTGAATAATCGTCTATGAAAGAGACAAAATATTCAAAACCTCCTCTTGCCTGGACAGACATAGGACCACACAAATCAGAGTGAACCAACTCTAACACTTCTTTGGCTCTATACCCCTTGGCCTTGAACGACCTCTTGGTCATTTTACCTTCCAAGCAAGATTCACAAGTTGGAAAATTTTCCAACTCAAATGAACTCAAAAGTCCATCGATTATAAGCCTCTGAATCTTACTTAAGTTAATATGACCAAGCCTTAGATGCCAAAGATATGCTTGGTTCATTTCCGAAGGTTCTTTTCTCTTATTAGAGTTAGAAGATGAGTTATAAATTTCCATGTTTTGCTTTGTGGAAGAAATTGGATTTAAAGTATACAAATTACCAACTAATGCACCAGAACAGATAATCACTTTATTTCTTTTAATAACTACATCGTTACTGAAAGAAACTGAATATCCATCTAAGAAATTAAATTCTTTCTAAAACTGGGTACATAAAGACAATTTCTTAAAACCAAATTTCTATTTCTACTAAAAGATAAGTAGACGTCTCCCACTGCAACAGCTGCCACCTTAGTAGCATTGCCCATGTAGACGGTAATCTCTCCTTCAGATAGTCGTCGGGTTTCCTGGAACCCCTGCAAGGAATTGCAGACATGATCAGTGGCTCCCGTATCTACACACCAGGTGCTGGTAGATAACACTGCTAAACATGTTTCAACAACTAGAGTATGTGATATACCTTTGTTTTGGTTCCTACGAGGACAGTCCGCCTTCCAATGTCCTGACTGCTTGCAGATGAAACACTTGCCCTTCGGCTTCTTCACTCCAGCTTTAAATCCTGTACTCTGAGATTTATTCACTTTCTTTGCTGAACCAACTTGTTTCTTCTTCTTCTTTCCTTTCGGTTTAGAAGTAGAACCATTTTCAAGATAGTGAATTTTGAGCATTGTGACGAAATAATCCTTCTGCAGTTGTCAGTAGTTCCGCTAATGAATAAACCTCTTATTCATATTATAGTTCAGCAAACTACTCGAACTTCTAGGCGGCGCTTGGAGGATCATATCGATCCGGGTTTCCCATCAATTTCTCCTCCAAGGATCATCTCGTTCGGATAAGCCATCATCTTTAGGATATGATCCCTTACGGAGTACCCTCTTGCATGGTGGTCATTATCTTTCTCATGGCTTCTTGCCTAGAAGCCCTATCCCGATGACCAAAGAGTTCCTTGAGATTGTTCATAATATCATTGTTGGTAAATCTTGATGTTGATGTTGCAATACATTTGACATTGAAGCCAAAATGTAACACCGCGCCATCTCATCTGCTTTACCCATTTCCTATGATATTCAATCTCCTCTTGGGTAGATTCACCAGAGGTGCATCGCAACAAGACAAATTTATAGCTTTCAGCAGTAAGAACAATGTCCAGGTTTCTTTTCCAATCTATGTAGTTTGGTCCAGTAAGTCTATTCTGTTGAAGTATGATGGACAGTGGGTTGAAAGACATCCTAAGAATCACAAATAACTTTTGGTCAGAACTCTTAATTTAGAATAATATTGATTCCTCAAACAATACTATTTTAAATTAACCAACACCTTAAAACACCGTGAATTTTGTATGCCACGTTAGTGTGGACGTATACAAATTCAACATTTGTAAAAGGAGGGTTTTATCCCATTAATTTTATTATCTTGTCAACCTAACTTTTTGACAAATAAAATTAATAGTTGGTATCTTTTGGTCACACAAATAATAGCAGTGACTCCGATGGGGATGATACTATTAGATGTGTCTAAGTGTATACCATTACTTGACACTAAGTCCATTAATAAGATTATGCCCCTTCCGTTGGGGAAGATCACACGCTCTTAATTAACTTCCTATAGTAATCCAAAAATGGAAGTCTGTTCTAGTGATCCACAAACAAGCTCATCCGTTATGGAGGAAGGCACTCAGAGCCAACGCGCAAGCTTGTTTGCATCACTTACAAACCAGTAATGGAGACCATGGGATTTATTTAAAAATCCCTCTCCCACTTAGTTATTTATAAATGAGGAATTTTAACTATGCTTGTAACGACCACCCTTCTTACTACTACTACTATCTAAGGATGACCGTTACTTAACTACTAACTCTACTTAACCGGTATGATTAAAAATCACATGGAAACCCTACCGAAAAATTCCGGCAGAATCTCCCCTGTACCGGTGACCTTATTCAACAATACATGCAATATATATACTCAGCCACATGCGGCTGGAACACATATCAATCACACAAAGAAATAAAATCACCACGCAGTTTAATGAAATCAAAGCATGCAAGTAATAAATAGCGGAAACAAAATAAAAACATACAGTTAACTAACAGCGGAAGACTAAATGACTCATCTAATACATTCTTAATAAATTCTTAAACTAAGTCCCAAGGCTTCCATAGTCCTGGCATCACACATCCCTCGAACACCTCCTTGTCGCCTTCCTTTCTATATCTTTTCCTTTCCTGTATCTGCAGTAAGAGGAAGTGTAGTCTATAAGCAAAATTTGCTTAGTAAGCGCTATCTAACTCACAAAAACTCGATGTGCATGTATATAAATGAAAACATGCTAAAACTGAATGCTAACATGTAAAGCTACTCATGCTCATAAATAGCAAATAACAGTAAGCTAACTCATGCTCTTCTAATAGTAAAGAAACATACTGAAAGGCTAAACATGTAAGACAAGTCTATACTATCATGCTAGCATAAAGAATTTAACTTTCTGAATTCTAAACACTTTCTGATTCTTATTAAACTTACTTAAAAACTTATTCTTTTATTTCACTTATTTAAACTTATTCTTTAATACTTGTAAACTTTTGTAAACACATTGTTTTATTAGTTCAAAAGCTTATACTTATAATACTTCAAAATAATAATCAACTTCTTCTTGGGCCCAGGCGTAGTACCATCTTATGCGCGTTCCCTAATAGGTTGGGGTAGCGAGCCACCAATCCTAAAAGAGCAGACCTCGGTCTACCAGGGCCAAGACCTCGGAATTGGACACCTGGATTTGTTTAACGACAAGCTCTTGGATGTCGGGTACTAGCCTCTTCTTAAAAGTAAAATACTTATTAGCTTATTTACTTCTTCTTTAAATGCCTCGGCATTTTAATAGGCACCTTGTGTGCCAAAAATCCCTAAAGTCTCGACTTTGGGATCTACTTAAGGCCTCGGCCTTTTCTTTCTTTTCTTTATCTTTCTTATACTTTTCTTTATCTTTCTTATGCTTTTCTTAAACTCAAAATACTATTAGGGTATCTTTCGTATGCATTTATGAATGAAACTAACTATGTAACACATAATCATGCACAGAATACAAAAGAAATCTACCCATACAATGTTTATCAAAATCTGCACTAATGCTTAATAGAAATCTGCATACTAGCTTAATAAAAATCTGCATAATAACTTAACAGAAATCTGCATACTAGTTTAACAAAATCTGCATACTAAAAATTCTGCATATTCAAGCTAACAACAACTCTGCATTTAAGCTTAATAACAATCTGCTCTTGTAAAATCTGAAATGCTAATCTACAATGCTAACCATTCAAAATCTGCCATGCTAGACAATCAAAAATCTGCAATGCAAGCTCTAAAGCTAGGATAGGTTTAATGGGCTATCCTTGTTCAACTTATAGCACAAAAGGTTTACTCTTCTCCAAATCTAAATAACTAACTTTTGGTTTCATGGCAGCAAACTTCAAGATAAACCGAAACTAAGAAGGTAGGTACAGCTTAATCTGAATCAAAGAAGGAAACTAAAACTCAAACCTAAGCTTAAAATCTGAAAGCATCATTAAGGGTTCTAATCAACCTTGAATCCGATCCAACATTTGCTCAACCAACTCATGAACTGAACACATAAAAAAAACATCTCTAAGCACTTCAATCCTATCCAAAAAACTCCAAACCATTCATGCCCATTCCAAAGCACAAACCGAAACTTCCCAAAACTCCTGTTCAGTGCCACTGCCAGAAAACCAAAAAGGGACCGAGAATGCTAGGTCTCGGGAGTAAAGAAAGGATCAAATACAACAACGAATTCGATCTCAACAAGAACTCAGAACTAGCTTACTCATTCCTATCCGAAAAACCAAAATTCGAAGCTATTCTACAAGAACAGAATACAAGATCAAAACCAAACTGAAAACTAGGGTTCATGCATGCTTCGGATTGCAAAGAAAAGAAATAAAAACCCCGGAGCTACCCTTACCGCAGGTGAGTAGCGACTTACCTTTGTTCCCTTGACTCACAGCCGAAGGAGAAACCTTCTAATGCTTCTAGGGCTTCGGCAACACTCCAAATCCGGCGATTCCTCGCGTCCACAGCTTCCCTTCGACGAGAGGATCCCGAAATGGTGAAGAGCTCCCGACGTTAGCTCCCTCGCTGGCCTCCGGAGGTGAAAACCCTAACTTGCCTCGCCTTCCGCCCGAGCACGGCCGTCGCGCGCAGAAGAGAGACGCGAGGAGAGGAGAAAGGAAACTTTAGATCGCGGTAATCCATCAAGCCCTAAGTTCTCCTCTTTTATAATCCAATATTCTGTTATGGCTTAAGACCAATTCCTTATAAATTTGTTTACAAAATACTTGCTTGGTCTTTTGGCTAGCTCGTTCGCTTAAGACTTGGACCGGGTTGGGGGTTTGCGGGTTCGAACCTTAGTCGGAACTCCCTTTTTCTTTTAATTATTTTCTGTTACCAACTACTCTTTAAATACTATTTGTTCTATATATGATTAACAAAACTTGCTTAGCTCAGTTGGTTGGCTGACTTTGGTTAGGGTCTAGTTTGGTCCGAGATCTTGGGTTCAAAACCCGATCTTAACACTTTTTATCTCTTCTTTTATTTTTAAACTTCTTGCTCTTGGTAAAAATACCAAACGAACTCCAAAAATTGCATAAAAATATTCTATAAATTTCTAAAAATCTCTAGAATTTTTCTAAAGTATTTCTGAATATTTTTAAGAACTTTTAGAACTCCTAATGAGGAAAATTGGGTCGTTACAATGCTAGCCTACTAAAACTTGTAAACTAACATGCACACACAGCATAATATAAAAGCAATAAATAGAAAATTTAATTTTCAACTATTATGACTTTTATCTCTAATTGTCCTCCATGTGTTGTCATCCCAAGCTGCTGCCATATTTGGCCACCACCACCGGATCTAGCTGTCGCATCCATCTTGCTCCTAGTTCCGCTGCGCCTCTGGTCCTTAGAAGGTTCCACGCTTTGCAAGATTCGATCCGCGACATAAATAAAATTTTACATTTTTGATCCTATATTCCATAAAAGGAATGTACATGTATCTAGATCAAAAATAAAATCCTAATAAAACTAAATACAGCTCCTGCTGTATTTTAATACAATCATGCACACACAGATAAATGCCCTTGACATGTCCAAGGGTCCAATCACACACATAATAACTAAAAGCCATAATAGTTGGATCCTGCATCCACAAAGTTAGCACATCCTACTATTAACCTGCCTAAATTATGTATGACATGTGCATAATTAAACTAAATACCAAATACACAGAGGCAAAACCCTAGCTCTGATACCAATTGTTGGTTGCTACTCGGAAAACTTATAGGTTCTACTGTACAAAAATTTTGTACAAAGGTCTGAACCTTTTCCTACCTACCATGTGTTCTTTTAAATTAAATTTTGGATCGCCTGTGGAACTTAACACGTTTGATCCCAAACTTAATCTATTTGTTCTTTTAGGTTTTGACTTGGATCTCCTGCGGAACTTTACACGTTCGACCCAAGTCTCCTAAAGTTATTAATTCCATTAAATATTAATTTCCATAATTGGTTCCCAGTACTGACGTGGCAAGGCACATGGCCTTCTTGGATATGGGAGCAACCACCACCGACTAGACAAAACCTTTTATAGAAAGCTAATATTTAATTTCCTAAAATAACTTTAGGTTAACCAAAGAGAACAATCAAATCACAAGGAAAAGAAAAACCAAAAGAACATAGCATCGAAAAAACATATTCGAAAATCTAGAACGTAAGCCTCTTGTATTTGGTATTATTTCCATAAATAACTAGCATGATGCGGAAATAAAAATTACTAGTTATACCTTGTAGAAAAACCTCTTGATCTTCTACCGTATTCCTCTTCTAACCTCGGACGTTGTGTGGGCAACGATCTACCGAGATGAGAAACCACCAACCACCTTCTTCTCCTCCAAGCAAGGTTCGGCCACAAAGGAAAACTTCACCAAGGAGAAAAAACCAAAATACTAACCAAGCTCCAAGAGATGCTAGCTTTCTCTCCTTCTTCTTCTTCTTCTCCAAGTAGTATCCGGCCACCACAAGAGCTCCAAGGGGAAGAGAGAGGTTCGGCCACCACAAGAAGAAGAGAGGGAGAGGATGGCCGGCCACACCAAGGAACAAAAGAGGGAGAGAAATAATAGATGTTGTGTCTCATGAAGGCACCCTCACCCCTTCTTTTATATTCCTTGGCCTAGGCAAATTAGGAAATTTAATTACAATAAAATTTCCTCAATTTCCTTGACATGATTTAATTGAGAAAAATAAAATAAAATTTCCCCAATTAAAATCAAGTGGCTGGCCACATCAATGAAAACAAAATTGGACAAGTTTCAATCAACAATTAAAACTTCCTAATTTGTTTCCGGAAATTTTAAAAAAATAAAATTTCTCTTCAAATCTCTTCATGGTTGATAAAAAGGAAATTTCTATAATTTTAATTTTACAACATGTGAATAATTTTTAAAGAGAAAATAAAATATCTCACCAATCTACAAATAAGGAAAGAGATCTAATCTCTTTCTTTAATCTTTTGTAGATCTTTTACAAGAGAGATATTTTAATTTTAATTCTCTTTAATAAATTATATCTTCCACATAATAAAAATTAAAATTAAATTTCTTTTTTAATTTAATTTGGCCGACCGCCACTAGCTTGGGTTCAAGCTAGGGCCGGCCACCCAATCTTATACCTAGGCCGGCCCTAGCTTGGTTCCCAAGCTAGCTTGGCCGGCCCCTTATTGGTGGGTATAGAAGGTGGGTATAGGTGGGTATAGTACTCTATAAATAAGAGGCTACGATAGGGACCGAGAGGAGGAATTAGTTTTGGTCTCCCGATAAAATTAAGCATCCCGTGTTTGCCCCGAACACACAACTTAATTTTATCAATAATAATTCATTCCACCAGAGAACTATTATTGAACTACCGCACCAATCCCAAATTACATTTTTGGGCTTCTTCTTATTATGAGCTTGTTAGTCTCCCTGTGTTTAAGATATCGAATGTCCACTAATTAAGTGAGTTACTGACAACTCATTTAATTAATATCTAAGTCCAAGAGTAGTACCACTCAACCTTATCGTCATGTCGGACTAAGTCCACCTGCAGGGTTTAACATGACAATCCTTATGAGCTCCTCTTGGGGACATTATCAACCTAGTATCTCTAGGACACAGTTTCCTTCTATAATCAACAACACACACTATAAGTGATATCATTTCCCAACTTATCAGGCTTATTGATTCATCGAACTAAATCTCACCCTTTGATAAATTAAAGAAATAAATATCAAATATATATGGTTGTTATTATATTAGGATTAAGAGCACACACTTCCATAATAACTGAGGTCTTTGTTCCTTTATTAAGTCAGTATAAAAGAAACGACCTCAAATGGTCCTACTCAATACACTCTAAGTGTACTAGTGTAATTATACAATCAAGATAAACTGATACCTAATTACACTATGACCTTCTAATGATTTGTTCCTTTTCATTTTGGTCGTGAGCTACTGTTTATAATTTATAAGGTACTGATAACATTATCTTCTGCATGTGACACCACATGCTATGTTATCTTCAATATAAATTAATTGAACAACTACAAACAAATGTAGGTAATTTGACCAAATGTGATTCTTTATTCATAATGAATGTTTACAAAGCTTAGGCTTTCAGTATACACTCCAACAAACTGTGCATCATTTGTGATACGTGTTGCAGTTTCTTGTGATATTTCATCTTGTACTGTTGGTACTAGACTAGACGTTCTTCTATAATTTCTAGAACAATTTCACTCATGAGCTTATGGTTCATTATATAATCTTCCTTTAAAAATCGAGCATTGGTGCTAACAATGATATTCTGATTTTTAGGATTATAAAACAAACCACCTTTTATTCCTTTAGGATATCCCACAAATAGACAAACTTCTGTATATGATTCCAACTTGTTAGTGTCTCCCTTCAGCACATGTGCTGGACTACCCCAAATTTGAATGTGTTTCAAACTAGGCTTACGCCCATTTCATAATTCTATAGGAGTAAAGGGTACTGATTTAGAAAGTACCATATTCAGAATGTACACTGCTGTTTCCAGAGCATATCTCCAAAATGAATTTGGTAATTCTGAATAACTCATCATCGATCTAACCATTTCCATAAGAGTCATATTCCTTCGTTATGCCACACCATTCTGTTGGGGTATACTAGGTGCAGACAATTGGGATTGAATCCCGGCCTTTGATAAGTAATTCCTAAACTCTTCAAAGAGGTATTTGCCACCATGATCAGACCGTAGTGTATTGATACTTTTACCATGACGTTTCTCCACATCAGCATTGTACTCTTTGAACTTATCAAAGTATTCAGACTTGCGGTGCATCAAATAATGTACCCGTATCTTGAATAGTTATCTATAAAAGAGAAAATATTCGAAACCAGCTCTTTCCTAGATAGACATAGGACCACACAAATCAGAATGAACCAATTCTAACACATCTTTGGCTCTATACCCCTTAGCCTTAAAAGGTCTCTTGGTAATTTTTCCTTCCAAGCAAGATTTACAAGTTGGAAAGTTTTCCAACACTAATGAACCCAAGAGTCCATCAGTTATCAGCCTTTGAATCTTACTCAAGTTAATATGACCAAGCCTTAGATGCCAAAGATATGTTGGGTTCATTTCCAAATATTCCTTTCTCTTATTAGAATTAGAAGATGTGTTATTAATTTCCATTTGTTGCTTTGTGGGAGAAATTAGATTTAGAGTATACAAATTGCCTAGTAATGTACCAGAATAGATAATAACCCTATTTTTCTTGATAACTACTTGGTCATCAAAAGAAACAAAATATCCATCCACAAACAGTTTAGAAACTGAAATTAAATTCTTTCTAAAAGTTGGTACATAAAGGCAATTTCTCAAAACCAAAGTTCTATTCCTATCAAATGATAAGTAGACATCTCCCACTGCAACAGCCGCCACTTTCGTAGCATTGCCCATGTAGACGGTTATCTCTCCTTCATATAGTCATCGGGTTTCCTGGAACCCTGCAATGTATTGTAGACAAGATCAGTGGCTCCTGTATCTACACACCAGGTACTGGTAGATAACACCGCTAAACATGTTTCAACTACTAGAGAATAAGATATACCTTTATTGTTCTCTTTACTACGAGGGCAGTCCGCTTTCCAATGTCCAGACTGCTTGAAGATGAAGCACTTTCCCTTTGGCTTCTTCACTCCAGCTTTTGGTCTAGTACCTAGAGATCTATTAACCTTCTTTGTTGAGCCAGCTTATTTCTTCTTCTTCTTGCCTTTCGACTTAGAAGTAGAAATATTTTCAGCAAAGTGAATTTGAGAATTATGATGAAATAGCCCTTCTGCTACCTGAAGTTCTGTTAGTAGTTCCACCAATTAATAAATCCTTTTATTTATGTTGTAGTTCAGGCGAAACTGCTCAAAACTTTTGGGTACCGTTTGGAGAATAATATCGACCTGGGTTTCCCTATCGATTTCAGCTCCAACGATTTGTATTTCATTCAAGTAAGTCATCATCTTTAGGATATGATCCCTTATGGGTGTCCCCTCAGACATGGTGGCTGTCATTAAATTTCTCATAGCCTCTTACCTAGCAGCCCGATTCTGGTGTCCAAAGAGTTTCTTGAGATTGTTCATCATGTCATAGGCAGTTGGCAAGTCCTGATGCTGATGTTGCAGTACATTTGACATTGAAGTCATAATGTAACACCGCGCCATCTCATCTGCCTTTACCCATTTCTTATGATACTCAATCTCCTCTTCACTAGAATCACTATTAGGCACATTAGGGCAGACCTCTAATAGTATAAACTTATAGCCTTCAGCAGTTAGGACAATGTCCAGGTTTCTTTTCCAATCTATGTAGTTGGGACCAGTAAGTTTGTTCTCTTTCAGAATAATAGCCAGTGGGTTGAAAGTCATCCTAAGAATCACAAAATAAACTTTTGGTCAAGACTCTAAATTTAGAATAATATTGATTCCTCAAACAATATTATTTAAATTTACCAACACCTCAAAACACCGTGAATTTTGCATGCCATGTTAGTGTGAACGTAAACAAATTCAAACATTTGTAAGAGGAGATTTTATCCATTTTATTATCTTATCATCATAACTTTATCACAAATAAAATTAATAGTTGATTTTCCTTTGGTCACGCAAAAAATAGCAGTGACTCCGTTGGGGATGATACTATTGAATGCGTCTAAGTCTACACCATTACCTGATATTTAATCCATTAAATAGGATTGTGTCCCTTTAGTTGGAGAAGATCACACGCTCCTAAATAATTTCCTATAATCATCTATAAAAGGAAGTTTGATCTAGTGATCCACAAACAAACTCATCCGTTGTGGAGGAAGTCACTTAGAGCCAACACACAAGTTTATTTGCATCACTTACAAACCAGTAATGGAGACCGTGGAATTTATTTAAAATCCCTCTCCCACTTAGTTTTTTTTAAGGTGAGGAATTTTAATCATGCAAGTACACATCAAACACATCACAGTAAATAAAAGTAATAAATATGGAAATTAATTTTCCAACTATTATGGCTTCTTCCATCACTGTCCTCCGTGTGTTGCCAGCCCTAGGGTTCATGTCATTGGGTCCATCGAGCTTCCTTTTCTGCTGCACCTCTGGTCCTCCAATAGTACCACGCCTCTCAAGGATACGATCCATGACAAAAATAAAATTTACATATATCGATCCTATATTTCACTAGGGAATGTACATGAAGTCTAGATCGAACAAATAAGTAAAATCCTAGGGCTAATACAGCTCCTGCTGTATTTAATAAATACAATCATGCACACACATAAAATGGCCTTGACATGTCCAAGGGTCCAATGACACACAATCACATTAGGGCCATAATAGTTGGATCTAGAGTGTCTGCAACCACATAGTTAATCTATTTGCACATCCTACCATTATCTTGCCTAAAATATGTATGACATGTGCATAATTAAATTGAAAAACCAAACACACAGAGGAAAATCCTAGTTCTGATATCAATTATTGGTTGCTACTCAGAATATCATACTGGTTCCCCTGTACAATAATTTTGTACAAATCCCGAACCTTTCCTAACAACCTATTGTGTTCTTTAGAAATTAAATTTGGAATCGCAAATAGAACTTAACATTATTGATTCCAAATTCAACTCATCTGTTCTTAGAGGTTTAGACTTGGATCGCAAATGATACTTAACATTATTAATCCAAATCTACCCATGTTACCAATTTGATTAAATATTTATTTTAGAGATCGACTTCCAGGTTAAACATGACGAGGCACTAGGCCTTCTTGGGTATGGGATCATCCACCACTTCCTAGACAAAGCCTTTCAATGAAATTCAATATTTAATCTTCTTATAGTAACCCTAGATTTAACCAATAAGAACAATTGAATCACAAGATTGAAAAACAAAAGAAACACAAAATCGAATCATAAATCCAAAACCTAGAATCGTTAGCCTCTTGTGGTTGGCATTTCAAAATCCATACAAAAGACGAACTAGTTATGATGCGGAAACAAAACTAGTTATACCTTTTGTTACCACTAAAGAGTTATTATTGAACTATCGCACCAATTACATATTACTATATGGGCTCCTTCTTATCATGAGTGTGTTAATCTTCCTGTGTTTAAGATATCAAATGTCCACTAATTAAATGAGTTATTGGCAACTCACTTAATTAATATCTAACTCCAAGACTAGTACCACTCAACCTTATTGTCATGTCAGACTACGTCCACCTGTAGGGTTTACATGACAATCCTTATGAGCGCCCCTTGGGGGTATCATCAACCTAGATTGCTAGGATATAGTTTCATTCTATAATCAACAACACACACTATAAATAATATTATTTCTCAACTTATCGGGCCTCTTGATTTATCGAACTAAATCTCACCCACTAATAAATTAAAAAAATAAATACTAAATATATGCGTCTGTTATTATATTAGGATTAAGAGCACACACTTCCATAATAACAAAGGTCTTTCTCTTTTATGCAGTCAGTATAAAAAGAAACTACCTTAAATGGTCATGCTCAATACACTCAGAGTGTACTAATGTAATTTTATAGTCAAGATAAACTTATTCCAAATTACACTATGACTTCTTCCAATGGTTTGTTCCTATCCATCTTAGTCGTGAGCTACTATTTATAATTTATAAGGAACTGATAACATGATCTTCTGTGTGTGACACCACACACCATGTTATCTACAATATAAATTAATTGAACAACTATACTTAGTATATAAATGTAGATATTTGACCAATGTGATTCTTTATTTCAAAATAAATGTTTACAAAAAGCTAGGCTTTTAGTATACACTCTGACACCTCCAACCCCCCAAAATTTCTTCATGTTCTCATACCCAAAGAAATCAGATCTCGATGTCTTCCTATTTCAATCAAGACCTAAGATGTCCTTTTTTGAGGAGATGCCTTCTTCCATTAAAGGATGGAAATCCCACTTCTTTTTTGTGGAGCTTCAAGAATCTGTCCCTTGGTCTTCTTCCTGTTAATCTTCTCTGCCTGCTCTTCCTGACATAAAAGAATTGCATAGACACCCTTCCTTTGCTACCTACTCCAAGAAACTATCAGGTTTTCACTTATTCATTCATAAATGGATTCGTGACGACCTCCTTTATCTCTTCGGGTTAAGTCCTATCAAAATAGAGCTTCATGGCTCCCTTGGTAAGTCTTTATTCATCTGTCCCTACCCTTTTTTACTAACTAAGATATTTTTATTTTGTGTAGTGGGGTATGCATCTACGATCGATGATCAGTTGTGCCTGGCGGAGGTATTAATTATCGCTAAGGAGCAAGAGCTCTTGACCGCATTGAGCTAGCCTTCCTCGTCAACAGTTCTTGCTAACACTGAGGGTGCTTCTGTCTCTCAAAATGTAGCTCTAGAAGGAGCCTTTACTAATCTTCCTCTGATCGATGAGCCTACTTCTTTGTCTGCTTCGGAGTAGTCTCCTGAAGTAACCCCTGCCAAGAAAAGACATAAGCTGACCCTCTCTCCGTTAGAAAACCATTTCTCATTCTGAAGACCTTCCCACCTTGGATGCTACTCCTTCTTCTCCTGATCTTCCTCTTTCAGCTCTTTATCCTTCTCTTATTCCCTCTTTATCTGCCATCCCAACTATTCCCAGTAGTAGTTCCTCACCTTCATTTTTTTTTATGAATTTTCCCGAACAAATGACCTTACACCCTCACAACTCACCCTACATTATTTATTGCCCCCCTTCGATTCAGACTTCTTTGTCCTCCACGTCTTCGCTTACTGCCACTCTGCCCATACTCTTGGGCGGATCTTTTACCACAGCTAGAGGGGAGGTACGCCGATTGTTTGAAGGGATCAACTACTCCGAGATGGTTGATAAATTTTCTCTTGAGGAGACAAAGGTACCCTTATTTTCTTTTGCGGTCCTATTTTCTTAAGTATCCCCTTAATGCTTATTGTTCTACAGCGCTGAATATACAACATGAGCATAGCCCATGTGTTACACACCTTGATCCAAGAAAATGCATCACTGAAGAAACGGGTCTCTGAGTTATCCCTTGTCCAGGTGGAAAAAAAACTAAAGAGTTTGTCTGCTCAATTGGAAGAGACCATCCAATTACTCAAGACGTAGACTGAGCACTCCCAACAATATAAAGTTCGCACAGAAAGTCTCCAGTCTCAACTACAATCAACCAATGCTCATGGTGTTGAGTTAGCCTCCAAGTTAGAAGAGCAAAAGTCTGGAATTGCTCATCTATCCTCTCAATTGCAGTCACTGAAGGATGCACATGCTACTGAGTTATCGAATTAGTTATCTGCTTTGAACCTTAAAGAGACTACTTTAAATGCTGCTCAGGAGGAACTAGCAGACTATAAAGCTAACAAAGACATCCATTTTAAAGAGCGCAAAAAGGCCTACCTCAAATCCTCTTATTTCGTTGTTTCAGTCTCCAACTTCTTCATAAATTCCATCAAGTTTGTAATAAAGGAAGGAGTGGAGCAGCTAAAGGAATTGAAGTTATTGGTGGCGGATCCTCGCCCCAGCTTTCCGGGCATGAGGAGGATAGTGAAGAATCACCCTCCTGACTTTTTCCCACAACTACTGTAGCTGTTGTTATGTTGTATTCCCAATGTTTCATAGACTTTCTCTTGACTGATGAATTCTTGCTGATTGTTATCTTGAACTTGGTGTAGCTTAATTAATCATACTTTTTGAATGCCCTTTCATCTTCTTTATGCATGCCTTTGTGGGTATTGATCGAATGTTTGTGTGCTCATACATATGTAAATTAATATTCCAGTCGACCTATCTTGATATCTTAGTCTTATCATGTATGACTATATGACTTAGTCTATATAGATGTGTATGTGTTTTTCTTCTTTTTGGACATTTTATGAGGAATGGGGTATATTCCTTATTTTCATACCTAATCTCGAGTAACCTTATGCGTTTATCTATACTTTTCCTCTTAACACTAGTTATTCTTTTTGTGCACGAAGGACTAGCAGAATTGCCTAGGTCGATCGTTTCTCGCTCGACGTACAATGGCAAGGCGAGCTTGTTGACTCGGACTGCCCAGTAGGATAAGTCAGACGCCTATATTTCTTGTTTGACTTATAATGACTGGGAGAACCTATTCAGCCGATCTACCTTTTATTTCATACGTCCTATGACTTTGATCTCACTGGGATTTCAAAAGATTAATCATAACCGGCCTCGGGATCTCGTAACTTTTTTAGTTTGAACTTGTACTTAGGAAATGTAGTCATCATAGTTATCCAGGTAAGTATATCCCTTCTTGCATACCCAATATTCTACTTAGATGCTTAATGGCTTGCTGTCAATTCACCCTTTTCTCATTCTACTATTTACCCTTCTCGGTAATAACATCGAGGTTTTAGAGATGAACCAAAGGGGTTCATCCTGTCATCTTCTTCCTTTGCTGCACTTATTCCTTCTCTGTTCCATTAAGGTTCTCCTTCCTCACCTGATCCTTTGTCCACGATGACCTCTTCTTCTTCCCCTTCTGAGTGGTTCATTCATTACTCTTCCAGTGGCAGTGAGTTGGAAGTTTATGTAATAGGCTTAGATTATGGGTTCACTTCCTATTTAGTCCTTCCTACTCTGGAGGACCGCCCTCATCTCCCTCCTCCAAGGAGCATTGCTGTCTTTTGGGAACAAGCGATTTTCGTCTTTCAGCTTCCTCTCCATCCTTTCTTTGTTGCTGTAAGTCAATATTTCAGTGTGCCCTTGAATCAACTCTTCCCTCAATCTTTTTCCATATTATCTGGCTTTGTCGCTGTTTCTCAATTGCTTCACTTTTCCCCTTTTCCTCATTTGTTCCACCAATTTTTTATCTCCGTCAAGTAGAAGATAACCTTTTTAAGTTTCAGAGTCATCCCAAGGCTATCTTATTCAACAAAATCCCAGCCCAAGCAGAATGGAGACAAAAGCTCTTCTTTTTGCGTCTTCCTTCTCCTCCTCCATATCCTATCACTTGGCAACGGACTCTTCCTGCTCTTCTAAATCCCTGAGATGATATTACTGACTTGACCTTTTATGCGCCCATGTCGAAATTGAAAGGGGCTAAATTTGATTTACCTACACTAATTGTTGAAGGTTTGCTTTTTATCTTCGGAATAAGCTCTACAGACTAGAATTGGAGGCTCCTTTTGGTGAATTGCATATTCTCTGCTGTGTTCGTTTGCTATCCTTAACTTATTTTCGCTTAAAAGCCTATGGTTTTTATCCTTTTCAATTGATGCCATTCTTCTAGCTCTGATGTATAAGAACACAGTGTTAACTAAACTAGTTTTGGCTAGGCTAGGAGAAAAGTTATTAGAGAATCGTCATCTCAACCTAATCCCTTCATCTCTTGGTTTGCTTCCCCCTCAAGATGTCCCTATTGAGGCGCTTGAATCTTCCGAGGAGGAGAGTCCCTTCACTGCTCAGTGAGAGAGTACATTTGTTCCAAAGAATAGCTTGGCTTCGATTACTATCACTAAATTGGAGTAAATTCCCATTGTTACTTCCGAGATGTCTTGTGAGAGGGGTAAGGAATTGATGCCTTCTACTCATATCCATCCCAACATTGCACTTAACATGATGCGACTAGGTTTATTGATTCCGCCCATTCTCCCAGTTGTTCCTATTTCTGGGGTAACTCCGGGTGCACCGCTGTCTCCTTCGCCTTCTCAAATTTCCTCTCCTTCCCTTCCTATAGTGAGAGCTAGAAGGACCCCTTGTAAAAGGTCCTCCGGTTCTGTCTTCCAAGATGTTGCTACTATGCCAACTATTGATTCTGTGCCTTCTGTTTTACCTCCCACCGTTTCTACTACTGTACCAAGACCTCCCTTTACTTCTAGCATTAGTCCTTCTCCCTCTCGTCCCAGTTTATTGCATTCTTCTCCTCTTCCAGGGTCATTGCCTTCTCCTTCTGCATGACCTTCAGCTCCAACCCCTCCTCGGGTGCTTTTCAAGCTAGCCCAAGGTCTTCCTTCTTTGTTGAGGAATGACCCTCTTCCCTCTTCTATTGACATCCTTCAGCTAAAGGACTCCATGGCAAATTCTTAGGTACAAGGTCAGAACTCTTTGAGAGGAAAAACATTTTTGATCAGGCAGATGCTTACAATCAACAAGCCTCTGCTGTAAGTATTCTCGATATGTCTGTTTAGTTTATGCCCCCAGATTATAATTATTGTATTCATTCAGTTTTTCACTTTGAGCTTCTATATGGGCAACTTGGATGCTGACCTAGAGAGGGAGAATAGAGATATGAAGGGTCAGTTAAGGGCCCTGAAGGCGACCTTCCCCACTCTTAACAACGAGGTCACCCAACTCTAGGAGAAGATAAGTTCTCAAGCTCATCAAATGACTCTCTTGGAGAAGGACTTACAGAATCTTCGCCAGATGTTAGGGGTTGGAGGAGAAGAGAAAAAGACTCTAGAACTGCAAATACAGAGTTTATCCTCTCAATTAAGTGTTAAAGTGGCCAATAAAGACAAAGATATCTCAGATGCTACCATCAGATCTTCTTTATTAGAGCGCTTTCAGACTTCACTCCCTAGATCCCCGGAGTTAGCTCGAGAATTGGCTTCTCATAATTTTGAGCTATTACAGTAGCAGGAGAAGTTAAAAGCTCAAGACTCAGAAGTAGATTTCCTCACTAAAGAATTAGAGCATCTCAAGACTGGAAAAGTCAATTTCCAGGAGAAAACGGAACACCTGGAGTCAGAATTATAGGCATATAAGGTGGGTGAAGAGGAAAGATGGTAAAATCGTCGTCGAGAGTACTTGACTTCTCCTGAGTTCACAAATGAGTTCACTAGTCACATTGTGGGTGTTGGTTGCTACTCGGAAAACCTAGAGGTTCCACTGTACAAAAATTTTGTACAAAGGTCTGAACCTTTTCCTAACTACCATGTGTTCTTTTAAATTAAATTTTGGATCGCCTGCGGAACTTAACACGTTTGATCCAAAACTTAATCTATTTGTTCTTATAGGTTTTGGATCTCCTGCGGAACTTAACACGTTCGACCCAAGTCACCTTAAGTTATTAATTCCATTAAATATTAATTTCCATAATTGGTTCCCAGTACTGACGTGGCGAGGCACATGGCCTTCTTGGATATGGGAGCAACCACCACCGACTAGACAAAACCTTTTATAGAAATCTAATATTTAATTTCCTAAAATAACTTTAGGTTAACCAAAAAGAATAATCAAATCACAAGGGAAAAAAAACAAAAGAACACAACTTTGAAAAACATATTTGAAATACTAGAACGTAAGCCTCTTGTATTTGGTATTATTTCCATAAATAACTAGCATGATGCGGAAAGGAAAAATTACTAGTTATACCTTCTAGAAAGACCTCTTGATCTTCTACCGTATTCCTCTTCTAACCTCGGACGTTGTGTGGGCAACGATCTTCCGAGATGAGAAACCACCAACCACCTTCATCTCCTCCTAGCTAGGTTTGGCCAACAACAAGGAAGCTTCACCAAGGAAGAAGATCAAAACACCAACCAAGCTCCAAGAGATGCTAGCTTTCTCTCCTTCTTCTTCTTCTTCTCCAAGTAGTATCCGGCCACCACAAGAGCTGCAAGGCGAGAGAGAGGTTCGGCCACCACAAGAGGAAGAGAGGGAGAGGATGATGGCCGGCCACACCAAGGAACAAAAGAGGGAGAGAAATAATAGAGGTTGTGTCTCATGAAGGCACCCTCACCCCTTCTTTTATATTCCTTGGCCTAAGAAAATTAGGAAATTTAATTACAATAAAATTTCCTTAATTTTCTTGACATGATTTAATTGAGAAAAATAAAATAAAATTTCCCCAATTAAATTCTAATGGCCGACCACATCATGAAATCAAATTAGACAAGTTTCAATCAACAATTAAAACTTCCTAATTTATTTCCGGAAATTTTTAAAATTAAAATTTCTCTTCAAAATCTCTTCATGGTTGATAAAAAGAAATTTCCATAATTTTAATTTTACAGCATGTGAATAATTTTTAAAGAGAAAATAAAATATCTCACCAATCTACAAATAAGGAAAGAGATCTAATCCCTTTCTTTAATCTTTTGTAGATCTTTTATAAGAGAGATAATTTAATTTTAATTCTCTTTAATAAAGTATATCTTCCACATAATAAAAATTAAAATTAAAATTCTTTTTTAATTTAATTTGGCCGGCCCCTCTATCTTGGGTTCAAGCTAGGGCCGACCACCCCAATTTATACCTAGGCCGGCCCTAGCTTGGTTCCCAAGCTTGCTTGGCCGGCCCCCTTTAGGTGGGTATAGAAGGTGGGTATAGGTGGGTATAGTACTCTATAAATAAGAGGCTACGATAGGGACCGAGAGGAGGAATTGGTTTTGGTCTCCCGATAAAATTAAACATCCCGTGTTCACCCCGAACACACAACTTAATTTTATCAATAATAATTCATTCCACTAGAGAACTATTATTGAACTACCGCACCAATCCCAAATTACATTTTTGGGCTCCTTCTTATTATGAGTGTGTTAGTCTCCCTGTGTTTAAGATATCGAATGTCCACTAATTAAGTGAGTTACTGACAACTCATTTAATTAATATCTTAGTCCAAGAGTAGTACCACTCAACCTTATCATCATGTCGGACTAGGTCCACTTGCAGGGTTTAACATGACAATCCTTATGAGCTCCTCTTGAGGACATTATCAACCTAGTATCTCTAGGACACAGTTTCCTTCTATAATCAACAACACACACTATAAGTGATGTCATTTCCCAACTTATCGGGCTTATTGATTCATCGAACTAAATCTCACCCATTGATAAATTAAAGAAATAAATATCAAATATAAGTGCTTGTTATTATATTAGGATTAAGAGCACACACTTCCATAATAACCGAGGTCTTTGTTTCTTTATAAAGTCAGTATAAAAAAAATGTCCTCAAATGGTCCTACTCAATACACTCTAAGTGTACTAGTGTAATTATACAGTCAAGATAAACTGATACCTAATTACACTACGACCTTCTAATGGTTTGTTCCTTTCCATTTTTGTCGTGAGCTACTGTTTATAATTTATAAGGTACTGATAACATCATCTTCTGCATGTGGCACCACATACTATGTTATCTACAGTATAAATTAATTGAACAACTACATTTATCACAAATGTAGACATTTGACCAATGTGATTCTTATTTCTAGATAAATGTTTTATACCAAAAGCTAGGCTTTTAGTATACATTCTAACAGTGGGGACCCTAACTCATTCAGTCGATGGGGTTCTGACACAATTGCGAGAAGGAGGGTTCTTACCTCAAGAACCTCCTCCCTGATTTATAGACCTTCGATGCCTTAACAAGCAACTACCTAAGGACTTTGCCAGTAGTTTTAAGTAGAACTCTGGTGGGCAGGTAAAACTATTTGTGTTGAATTCTTTTGAGACTATATTCATGAAGCTTTCATACTACTTCAAGTATACTTGTAAATGAATTTTCAAAATGAACATATGTCAATTAAAGCATGAAAAGGAAAATTTGTGAAGTAGTTGGGTGCACGTAGTATGTTTTCGAATTATGAATGGCTAATCGAGAGTTAACACATACCAGCTTGTCTTCGAAACTATCCTTATTTTACTCCAGAACTTGGGGTTGTTTCAATTGTAGATGTACTCTCGTGTGAATGTAAGAGAGCCATCTCCTTGACATTTTTCGATCAGGAATATACTCCCAAATGAATTTACATTAATATATGAAAGTCAAAAAATTGATATATTTTGATCGAGCATATACTTCGAGTGAATATAAGATAATACTTGAAATCTAGCAGATTGATATATTCTGGTCGGGACTGTGCTTCCGAGCAAATCTGAATTAATATGAAAAGGTCATAATATTATCGTATTTCAGTTGGGCACATATTCCTGAGTAGATATAAATTAATATGAGAAGGCCAGAGTATTATCACATTTCGGTCGGGAATGTATTCCAAGCGAATATAAGATAATACTTGAAATCCAACAGATTGATATATTCTGGTCAGGATTGTGCTCCCACGCGAATCTAAAATGATATGAGGAGGCCAAAGTATTGATATATCTCGGTCGGACATGTACTCCCGACCGGATATAAATTAATATGAGAATGCCAGAGTATTATCACATTTCGATCTGGAATGTACTTCCGAGCGAATATAAGATAATACTTGAAATCCAGCGGATTGATATATTCTGGTTGGGATTGTGCTCCCGAGCGAATCTAGAATGATATGAGGAGGCCAAAGTATTGATATATCTCGGTCGGGCATGTACTCCCGAGCGGATATAAATTAAAATGAGAAGGCCAGAGTATTATCACATTTTGGTCAGGAATATACTTCCGAGCGAATATAAGATAATACTTGAAATCCAGCGGATTGATATATTCTGGTCGGGATTGTGCTCCCGAGTGAATCTGGAATGATATGAGGAGACCAAAGTATTGATATATCTCAGTTGGATATGTACTCCCGAGCGGATATAAATTAATATGAGAATGCCAGAGTATTATCACATTTCGGTCGGTAATGTACTTCCGAGCGAATATAAGATAATACTTGAAATCCAGCGGATTGATATATTTTGGTCGGGACTATGCTCCCGAGTGAATCTGGAATGATATGAGGAGGCCAAAGTATTGATATATCTCGGTTGGACATGTACTCCCGAGCGGATATAAATTTATATGAGAAGGCTAGAGTATTATCACATTTCGGTCAGGAATATACTTCTAAGCGAATATAAGATAATACTTGAAATCCAGCGGATTGATATATTCTGGTCGAGACTGTGCTCCCGAGTGAATCTGGAATGATATGAGGAGGCCAAAGTATTGATATATCTCGGTCAGACATGTACTCCCGAGCGGATGTAAATTAATATGAGAAGGCCAGAGTATTATCACATTTCGATTGGGAATGTAGTTCCGAGCGAATATAAGATAATACTTGAAATCCAGCGGATTGATATATTCTGGTCGGGACTGTGCTCTCGAGCGAATTTGGAATGATATAAGGAGGTGAAAGTATTGATATATCTCGGTCGGACATGTATTCCCGAACAGTCCTACCCTGCTCATAGTTCTAGCGTCTCTAGCTATTTTGACGAGAGTCAAACTCTTCTCTTCTCGAGACCTCCTAGTTTAACCATTGCCTGAGTGGACGAAGCATGCTTAAGTAACGCTGAGCAGAGTAAAACACGCTCAACTTGCTAAGGGTTTAAAGTCTCCGGTTCTCCTTAAGGAAGCCACTCCGGTCACTCCTTAAGGTCCCCGATCGACTATCCTTGAGCGAAGGAGGCACACTCGATTATCAAGGGTTTAAATCTCCGGTTCCCTTTAAGGAACCAGCCTGGTCACTCCTTAAGGTACCGGATCGACTATTGCCAAGTGGAGGAAGCACGCTCGACTATCAAGGGTTTAAAGTCTCCGGTTCCCCTTAAGGAAGCCAGACCGGTCACTCTTTAAGGTCCTCGATTGACTATCTCTAAGCGAAGGAAGCACACTCGTATTATCAAGGGTTTAAAGTCTCCGGTTCCCCTTAGGGAAGCCAGACTGGTCACTCCTTAAGGTCCCCGATCGACTATCTCTGAGCGGAGGTAGCACGCTCGTATTATCAAGGGTTTAAAATCTCCGGTTCCCCTTAAGGAAGATAAACCGATCATTCCTTAAGGTCCCCGATTGACTAATGTGGAGCGAAGGAAACACGCTCGCAAAGAGAATCAATCTGTCTATTCTAGCGAATATATGTATTGATTAGAGTGTAGGCACCTGCATTTTTTCATTATATTCTAAAAAATTAAATGAAATACATGGATGATTACAGGCGTACTTGTTAGGCTCTGTATGGTTGTAGGTGATTTGCACTCCAAGGTCTCTCGAGATTTCTCCCTTCTGAGTCTTGGAGGTAATAAGAACCAGAAGCAAGCTTTTGTATAACTTTGTATGGTCCTCCCCATTGGGGGTGCTAATTTAGTAACGTCTCCCACAGGTTTAACACGCTTCCACACTAAATCCCCTACTTGAAAGAATCAGGGGATAACTCTTTTGTTATAGTTCTGTCTCATTCGCTGTCAATAAGATATAAGATGAGCCACTACCGTGTCCCGAGTTTCTTCGATAAGATCAAGTTCCATAAGACGTCGACCGTCATTATCTTCATCATAAAACCGTCTATGATCAGATTCCACCCCAACCTCAATGGGGACTACTGCTTCTCCCCCGTATACTAGCTGAAATGGAGTTATCCCTGTAGCTTCTCTAGGGGTGGTACGGTAAGCCCATAGCACACTAGGTAACTCATCCATCCAACTACCACCAACATGGTCTAACTTAGTCATAAGTCCCCTGATGATTTCTCTATTGGTCACTTCTGCTTGCCCATTACTCTGTGGATATACTACAAAGGTGAATGCCTATGTAATGTCATATCCTACATACCATTCTCTAATTCTCTATCCCTGGAATTGTCTCTCATTATCAGAGATTAACTTATGGGGAATATCGAATCTGCAAATAATGTGTTGCCATAAGAATTTGATGACTGCATTCTCAGTAATTCTTCCTAACGGTTTAGCTTCCGCCCATTTTGAGAAGTAATCTACAGCTACCAATAGAAAGCTTCTTTGAGCTATGGCTAGGGGGGATGGACCTACTATGTCCATACCCCATTGATCAAAAGGGCAAGCAACAATGGAAGTCTTTAGCAGCTGAGTACGATGATGTGAGATATTTCGATGCTTTTGATAAGACATACATGTTCTCACGAGTTAAGCCGCATCTTCCTGTAGAGTAGGCCAAAAAGACCCGACCAATAATATCTTACGTGCTAAAGATCTTCCCCCAATATGACTACCACACGAACCTTGATGAACCTCCTGTAAAATATATTGTATATCTTCTGGTCCAATGCATTTGAGTAAAGGACTTGAAAAAGACCTTTTATAAAGTTGATCTCCTATCAAAGTATATGGGTGGCCTTTTTCTTAAAGACTCTAGCTTGTTCTGCATCTGTTGGTCGGACACCATGTTGTAAGAATGATATGATTAGTGCCCTCCAGCTGCCCTGTATTTCTATGTTAGCTTGTCTCTCAATACAAGACACCAATACTATTTGTTCCACTAGTCGATCTAGGTTCCAAGGTACTATTGCTGCCGCAAGCTTTGCTAGTTCATCCGCCACTTGATTTTCTGATCGGGGGATCTTTTGTATATTTACCACTTAGAATGTAGCTTTCAATTTATCAAAAGCTTCTGCATATAACTTAAGTCGATCACTGCTAATCTCGAAATTGCCCGATAATTGTTGTGCTGCCAGCTGAGAATCAGAATAAATCCATACCCGATTAGCTCCCACATTTCAAGCTACTTGTAAGCTAGTTATCAATGCTTCATATTTTGTTTCATTGTTAATGGTGTTAGCTAGAGCCCTAGAGCCAATCATTTGATGATTGTATTTTAGACTTGTTGTATCATATTCTATATAAATAAAGGTATTTGGTTTTTGGTTATTATACTTACTTGTATTGGTGCCAAATAAACTAAGTATAATAGCGTCCTTGAGTAGAAGGTTCCTACCTATATCAATCGGTGAGTTGAACCGATAGTGAGATGATATAGAGAACACTACTCTTAATCATTCCTAGTCGAGTAATAACATTCAGGGACAAAATTAATGCAATAAGACTAGCATGTTGGTCAACTCGATGACTTGATCTCACAAGTCATGGATATAGAGATATCAGGTTGACACATGGGTATGCATTGGAGAATGTATACCTAATGACCCGCCATGAGAAAGTATCATGGATCGTTATATGAGTGTCATATATTTTCTCATGTGGCTATTAGTATAACTACTAGTCCTTAGACCTGAAGTCACCATGGATCCCTACATAAGGAGTTATGTACTTTGGTTTCATCAAACGTCACCCGTAACTGGGTGGACTATAAAGGCGATTACTGGGTATGTAACAAATTATGCAGAGGGATGTGAGTGATGTAGATAGGATCTATCCCTCCTATATGACGGGAGCGACATCGATATTCTTGATAGAGTGAGACCACGAAGTGCATGGCCATGCCCAAATGAGTCAATATAGGATATTGAGCTCATTTGATTGAGTGAGTCTACTTGGTGTTCAAGATATAGATTGATTAGAGGATGACACGGTCTATGCCTCACATTGATCAATCTAGATGTCTAGGATAGAAGGACACTTGTCATATTTTGTGAGGAGTCACAATTAGTAGTCACAAGGTGATGTTGGATCTCAACATTCTTGTAACTTGGGTAGTAATGATGTATTGCTAGATACCGCTCATTACTTATGCTCCTAAATGGGTTTAGGGGTATTGCCAACATTACAAGAACCTATAGGGTCACACACTAAGGGCAATTAGATGGAGATTAGGTTCATTAGATGAACCTAAATGATTACGTTCATATGATGAACCAAATTGGATTAAGAGTAATCCAAAGTAGGCTAATTGAGTTGGACTCAATTTGGTTCATGTGTTAAGTGAGTCTAATTTAGACTTAGACTCATTTAATTAATTTAATTCAATGAATAGAGATTCATTAAATTAAAATTGACTTGAACCAATGGTTAGATTAGATCAACCAAGGGAGAGAAGTGGTCAAGTTTGACTTGACTTAAGTAAGAAGATGAAGAGTCAAGTTTTGACTTGAATTTGACGTGACCAATGCCACATCATCAAGGCTTCTTCATTTGGTCAAGTTTGACTTGACCAAATGCCACCTCATGGAGGAGATCAAGAGACTTGACTCTTGATATTCCATGGGGGTTACATGCCTTGAAGTGGCCGGCCACTTTTAGGTGGAATGAAAAAATTGATTTTTCATTCAAGTGGTTGTAACTCCATCTTCTTCGTCCTCTTGTGTTTTCTTCTTGCTCTCCCTCTCCTCCCTACTGATCTCTAAGGTTTCTAGCACATCCTTAGAGATTTTTCTCCATCTCTTGCTTGTGTGGATACACATAGAGAAGTGTCTACTTTGACACTTTCGAGATCCGGCGAACCGAGGACAAGCGGGATTGCGAAGGGCTTAGCATCAAGGGTATATTCTTTCTTCTTGTAGATCTAGGAGTAGATCTAAGTTGTAAACTCGTACTCGTAAATTTTGTTCTATACTCTTCGCACGAGATCCAGTGGCATGGGTGATTCGGGACGCGAAAATGCGGTTTTCGCGGCCCGAAAAATCCAACAGTGGTATCAGAGCCACGTGCGAAGCAAGTACGAGTTCAGATTCATATTTTTATGAAAAATATAGATCTGTAAACTTTCTGTAAATTCATGTTTTTATAGTTTTAATGGGTATTTTTCTCGTAGAAGCGAAGCACAAGTGTTTAGACACTTGTAGGCTTCGACTACCGAGAAGAATTTTCCGAAACGGCAATGTTTCGCCCCAAAATTTTTTGGGACAGCGGGCTTAGGCGCTATTAGATCGCAAAGGAACCCTCGTGATGGTTATATTGCGGGTAGGGGCGCTGCCCCTGGCCCCGCAAGGGGATTCGTTCCGCGATTGCGCCCGAAAACGCTAAACGGGACCGCCGGGAAAATTTTACTCATAAAATTGTAAAAATTATGAAAATTACAGGAAATTATGAAAAATATATAATTTAGAATTATATATTAATTTTGTGATAGTCATGGCCCAAAAAGACCCAATAAGATTGGAATTGTGTTGTAATTCATTTTACGGCCTGCGCGCCGTTATTTCTGATGTGTGTGCTGTATTTATTTTTATTTCTTTTTATTTTCACGACCTGCGCGTTGTGCCTTTCTCTTATATTCTGGTTGTAAATTAGATTTAGACTCGAATGTAACTCGAGTTTCAAAATTGTAATGTAAATTTTGAAGCGATGGAAGGTCCACACGAGACGGAGTTACGAGGAGGGCACGAGCAACACTAGGTGGTCAACGGAAGGAGCTTGAGAAGCTGTTGACCTTAGGTTGACCATCCGATCTTCTCATTGGCTTGAGAAGATCGTAGTAGGGCCATGACTAAATCATAAATTAATTTAATTAATTACTTTTGTGTGTATGTGATGCATGCTAGTTAATTAAGTAATTAATTAGTGTCTAACGATTAGATTAGATCTAAGTCGTGCACATGATGCACCCTTCGATTAGATTAGATCTATCGAGTATATGATACGCATCATCGTTTAGATTAGATCTAAATCACGTCAACTCATAATGCCTACCATACCGTGATACCTACCACTACCTCGATCACATGTAGTTGTTGAATCTGCCAAAGCAGAGCAACACATACTATCTTGGTAGGGTACGGAGGGACAATCTTGGTCCCACCTATCAACGCATGGGTGAGTACAACTCAATTAGATTGGGTATTCCTAGTTAACTCGATTGGATCGAGTATAGCTATAGGCATTCTTCCAACGGTTGGAAAGTTAGGTCAAAATCACATATATATTAATTCTCGGGCATATTAGCCAAAGCTAACTCGAGTTTTAATATAAATGCGGATTTTGATTCTATAAACAAGAGTTGCATAGAGATGTAATTGGTAATCGTTACCTACCGATCATACTAAGTCTTGGGCGTATTAGCCAAAGCTAACTCAAGGGTTAGTATGATGTGGATCTTGTCCCACATGAATTATAGAATTCAGTGGGAGCATCATTTAGTTAAAGGCCTAATTAAATGATTAAGAATATGATATTTATTTCTGCTTTTATTTCTGTTGTAGATTACCATGACGTCGAATACGAACACCTTCTCCCTGCGATCTGTCCTCGAGAAGGACAAGCTCAACGAAGAAAACTTCCTGGACTGGTACAGGAACCTGAGAATAATTCTCACCCAAGAATGTAAACTGTATGTTCTAGAGCAGCCCATTCCAGAGGCTCCTCCTGCCACTGCCCCGCGAGCTGACCGAGATGCTTTCAAGAAGCATCAAGATGACGCATTAGATGTGTCTTGTCAAATGCTCGCGACCATGAACTCTGAGCTTCAGAAGCAACACGAGTTAATGAGCGCTTACGATATGGTTGAACATCTTCGTCAACTGTATCAAGGTCAAGCGAGGCATGAGAGATTTGAGATCTCAAGGGCACTGTTTTAGTGCAAGATGTCAGAAGGGGCTCCAGTAGGCCCATATGTACTCAAAATGATTGGGTACATAGAGAACCTACAAAGGTTGGGGTTCCCTCTTGGCCAAGAGCTGGCTACTGACCTATTCTTGCAATCCTTGCCCGATAGCTACAGTCAATTCGTTCTAAACTACAATATGAATGAGATTGACAAGCCACTACCCGAGCTGCTTAGCATGTTAAGAACTGCTGAGCTAAACCTTAAGAAGGCTAAGCCCAACACTGTTCTGATGGTTCAGAAACATAAGGGCAAGGGCAAGCCCAAAGGAAAGGGAAAGTCCCAAGCCAAGGGCAAAGGCAAGGTACTGAAGCCTAAAGGAGGGGTCGCCAAGGATGCTACCTGCTTCCACTGCGGTCAGACCGGGCACTGGAAGAGGAACTGCAAGGTATACTTGGAGGATCTTAAGAAGAAGCGAAGTGAGACTTCCACTTCAGGTATATATGTTATAGAAGTCAATCTATCTATTTCTACATCATGGGTATTAGATACTGGATGTGCTTCTCACATTTGTACTGATGTGCAGGCGCTGAGAAATAGCAGGGGACCTAAGAGTAGGCAATGGAGCACGGGTTGCTGCTGTTGCTGTAGGGACTTACTTTCTATCTCTGCCCTCTGGGCTTGTACTAGAGTTAGTCGATTGTTGTTATGTGTCTGCATTAACTAAGAACATTATATCAGTTTCTTGTTTGGACAAGAAAGGTTTCTCATTTACAATAAAGAACAAATGTTGTTCTGTCTTTTTAAACGATATGTTCTATTGTAGTGCACCTCTGATAAACGGACTCTATATTCTAGACCTTGAGAGCCCTATCTATAACATAAATACCAAGAGGTTCAAGTCAAATGACATGAACCAAACCTACCTCTGGCACTGTCGCTTAGGTCATATAAATGACAAGCGCTTATCCCAGCTCCATAAGGATGGTTTGCTGGACTCATTTGATTTAGAATCATATGAGATATGCGAGTCATGCCTACGAGGCAAGATGACCAAGACTCCCTTTAGTGGGCACAGCGAGAGAGCGACTGATTTGTTAGGACTCATACATAGTGATGTATGTGGCCCTTTCAATGTTGCTGCTAGAGGCGGTTATATATACTTCATCACATTTACTGATGACTTCAGTAGATATGGTTATGTGTACTTGATAACACATAAGTCTGAATCCTTTGAAAAGTTCAAAGAATTCAAGAATGAAGTACAGAACCAGCTTGGCAAGAGTATTAAGATACTTCGATCCGATCGAGGTGGAGAATACCTTAGCCATGAGTTCCGTGACTATCTATCTGAGTGTGGGATTCTATCCCAACTCACTCCTCTTGGAACACCACAGTGGAATGGTGTATCCGAAAGGAAGAATCGTACCCTATTAGATATGGTACGATCGATGATGAGTCACACAGATCTTCCGACATACCTTTGGGGCTATTCTCTAGACACGGCAGCTTTTATACTCAACTGAGTTCCATCCAAGGCCGTGATAAAGACACCATATAGGATATGGATTGGGAGAGATGTCCAGGTGTCTTTCATGAGGATTTGGGGTTGTGAGGCTTACTTTAGACGTCAAGTCTCAGACAAATTAGGACCCAAATCTGACAAGTGCTATTTTATTGGATATCCCAAATAAACTAAGGGATATAACTTCTACATTCCCAGTCAGCACAAGGTAGTTGTGGTAAAGATAGGGGTCTTTCTAGAAAGGGACTTTGTTTCTAGAAAGACTAGTGGGAGCGCGTTCGATCTTGAAGAAGTTCAAGATGCGAACAATAGCGCTGATGCCTCGATGGAAATTGAACTGGAACCATAAAGTATTGTGGATGATGATGTTCCACAAACTGTTGAGGAACAACAACCAGTTTAAGTAGACATACCTCTTCGCAGGTCTGATAGGGTACGTCATCAGCCTGAGAGATACTCATTTCTTTTGTTTGACCATGATGACATTATGCTCATAGAGGATGAGCCTACCACCTATCAGGAAGCTGTGATGAGACCAGATTCAGAGAAATGGCTAGAAGCCATGAGATCCGAAATGGAATCTATGTACACCAACCAAGTATGGACTTTGGTTGATCCACCTGAAGGGGTAAAACCCATTGGGTGTAAGTGGGTCTTTAAGAGAAAGACTGACATGGATGGACTTATCTATACGGGGTTCGTATTTTGCATTAATGGTGGTGCTGTCAGCTGGAAGAGTTCGAAGCAGGATACAGTAGCTGATTCTACAATAGAAGTCGAGTACATTGCTGCATCAGAGGCAGCAAAGGAGGCAGTTTGGATCCGCAAGTTCATCACTGAACTTGGGGTGGTTCCTAGCATTGCTGACCCCATTGAGCTCTATTGTGACAACAATTGAGCTATAGCACAGGCGAAGGAACCTCGCTCACACCAGCGGACCAAACACATACTACGACGCTTCCATCTCATTCGAGAGATCATCGAGAGAGAAGATGAGAATATTTGTAGAGTGCCTACAGAGGCTAACATCGCAGATCCCTTGACCAAGGCTTTGGCACAGAGGAAGCATGATGGTCACACTAGGTCATTGGGGCTTAGAGCCTACACTGATTGGCACTAGTGCTAGTGGGAGATTGTTAGCTAGAGCCCTAGAGCCAATCATTTGATGATTGTATTTTGGACTTGTTGTATCATATTCTATATAAAAAAAGATATTTGGTTTTTGGTTATTATACTTACTTGTTTGGTGCCAAATAAACTAAGTATAATAATGCCCTTGAGTAGACGGTTCTCACCTATATCAATCGGTTAATTGAACCGATAGTGAGATGATATCGGGAACACTACTCTTAATTATTCTTAGTCGAGTATTAACATTCAGGGACAATGTTAATGCAATAAGACTAGCATGTAGGTCAACTCGATGACTTGATCTCACAAGTCATGGATATAGAGATATCAAGTTGACACATGGGTATGCATTGGAGAATGTATACTGAATGACCCGCCATGCGAAAGTATCATGGATCGTTATATGAGTGTCATATACTTTCTCATGTGGCTATTACTATAACTATTAGTCCTTAGACCTGAAGTCACCATGGATCCCTACATAAGGAGTTATGTACTTTGGTTTCGTCAAACGTCACCCGTAACTGGGTGGACTATAAAGACGATTACTGGGTATGTAACGAATTATGCAGAGGGATGTGAGTGATGTAGATGGGATCTATCCCTCCTATATGACGGGAGCGACATCGATATTCTTGATAGAGTGAGACCACGAAATGCATGGCCATGCCCAAATGAGTCAATATAGGATATTGAACTCATTTAATTGAGTGAGTCTACTTGGAGTTCAAGATTTAGATTGATTAGAGGATGACACGGTCTATGCCTCACATTGATCAATCTAGATATCTATGATAGAAGGACACTTATCATATTTTGTGAGGAGTCACAATAAGAAGTCACAAGGTGATGTTGGATCTCAACATTCTTGTAACTTGGGTAGTAATGATGTGTTGCTAGATACTGCTCATTACTTATGCTCCTAAATGGGTTTAGGGGCATTGCCAACGTTACAAGAACCAATAGGGTCACACACTAAGGGCAATTAGATGGAGATTAGGTTCATTAGATGAACCTAAATGATTACGTTCATATGATGAACCAAATTGGATTAAGAGTAATCCAAAGTAGGCTAATTGAGTTGGACTCAATTTGGTTCATGTGTTAAGTGAGTCTAATTTGTACTTAGACTCATTTAATTAATTTAATTCAATGAATAGAGATTCATTAAATTAAAATTGACTTGAACCAATGGTTAGATTAGATCAACCAAGGGAGAGAAGTGGTCAAGTTTGACTTGACTTAAGTAGGAAGATGAAGAGTCAAGTTTTGACTTGACCAATGCCACATCATCAAGGCTTCTTCATTTGGTCAAGTTTGACTTGACCAAATGCCACCTCATGGAGGAGATCAAGAGACTTGACTCTTGATATTCCATGGGGGTTACATGCCTTGAAGTGGCCGGCCGCTTTTAGGTGGAATGAAAAAATTGATTTTCCATTCATGTGGTTGTAACTCCATCTTCTTCTTCCTCTTGAGTTTTCTTCTTGCTCTCCCTCTCCTCCCTACTGGTCTCTAAGGTTGCTAGCACATCCTTAGAGATTTTTCTCCATCTCTTGCTTGTGTGGATACACATAGAGAAGTGTCTACTTTGACACTTTCGAGATCCGGCGAACGAGGACAAGCGGGATTGCGAAGGGCTTCGCATCAAGGGTATATTCTTTCTTCATGTAGATCTAGGAGTAGATCTAAGTTGTAAACTCGTACTCGTAAATTTTGTTCTATACTCTTCGCACGAGATCCAGTGGCATGGGTGATTCGGGGTTTCCGCGACGCGAAAATGCAATTTTCGCGGCCCGAAAAACCCAACAAATGGCTTTATAACTTAGTCGGACAGAAAGTTAAACCCGATCCTCCCTGGGAGATATAAGAAGAATACCAATACAGCTACCTTGTCTGGTAGAAGACCCATCTGCATAAATTTTCCAAGTCCCTTCTTCTTCGGGACCTTGCACTTCTATTATAAAATATGTAGAGCTTGTCCTTTAATTGCCAAACGAGGCTGATATTGTATATCGTATTCACTAAGCTAGATCGTCCACTTAATCAATCGCCCTGATGCTTCTAGATTAAGGAGCACTCGACCGAGAGTGCTATTAGTTAGTACTATGATTGCGTGTGATAAGAAGTAAGGACGCTATTTTCTAGATGTCAAGACCAAGGAATAAGCTAATTTCTTGAGTGTAGTATATCTACACTCGGCTCTTTTCAATAGATGACTTGAAAAATACACTGGTTGTTGTTCCTTACCCTCCTGTGTTGGGTTTTTTCGAGCCACAAAAATCACTTTTTGCGTTGCGAAAATCTCGAAATCCCATGCCACCGGATCCATGCGAAGAAAATAATTTCAAAAATTTACATGTATGAGTTTGTAAACCTAGATCTACTCTGGATCTACATGGTAGAGAGATTACCCTTGATGCGAAGCCCTTCGCTTATTCCGCTCGTCCAAGTTTGCCGGATCTCGAGATTGTTCAAGTGGACACTCCTCTATACGTATCCACACGAACGATTAGGTGGAGAAAAACCAAACAAAAGGTGTGCTAGCACCTTTGAAGGTTCGTCCAAGGTGGAGGAGAGGGAGAAGAAGATGAGAGGAGGAAGAAGAAGGAGGTTACCAAAACAAAATGAAACCCACCATTGAGTTAAGTGGCCGGCAACTTCAAGAAGGCTTTTAAACCTCCATGGGATATCAAGAGTCACAACTCTTGATCTCCCTCATGAGGTGGCACACACATGTGCTAGCCTTGATGATGTGGCACATCATAATTAGCCCACTCAATGCCAACTCACAAATGAGGTAGCAATGGTCAAGTCAAACTTGACCTTTCATATTCCTCTTAAGTCAAGTCAAACTTGACCACTTCTCTCCCATGGTTGATCAAATCTAACCATTGGTTCAAGTCAAATTTTAATTTAATGAATCTCTATTCATTGAATTAAATTAGCTCAATGAGTCTAAGTCCAAATTAGACTCATTTAACACATGCCAACTCAATTAGTTTACTTTGGATTACTCTTAATCCAATTTGGTTCATCACATGAACCTAATTCTCTTGGTTCATCATATGAACCTAATCTCCATCTAATTGCCCTTTGTGTGTGACCTTATAGGTTCTTGTAACGTTGGCAATGCTCCTAAACCCATTTAGAAGCATAAGTAATGAGCGGTATCTAGCAACACATCATTACTACCCAAGTTATAAGAATGTTGAGATCCAACATCACCTTTTGACTACTAGTTGTGACCCTTCACAATATATGACAAGTGTCATTCTATCCTTGACATCTAGATTGATCAATATGAGGCATAGACCGTGTCATCCTCTAATCAATCTAAATCTTGAATCCCAAGTAGACTCACTCAATCAAATGATCTCAACATCTCATATTGACTCACTTGGACATGACCATGCACTTAGTGGTCTCACTCTATCAAGAATAATGATGTCACTCCCGTCATATAGGAGGGATAGATCCCATCTACATCACTCACATCCCTCTGCATACCCAGTAATCGCCTTTATAGTCCACCCAATTACGGGTGACGTTTGACGAAGCCAAAGTATGTAACTTCTTATGTAGGGAACCATGGTGACTTCAGGTCCAAGAACTAATAGTCATACTAATAACCACATGAGAAAGTATATAATATTCATATAAAGATCCATGATACTTTCTCATGGTGGGTCATTCAGTATACATTCTCTAATGCATACCCATGTGTCAACTTGATATTTCCATATCTATGACTTGTGAGATCAAGTCATCGAGTTGACCTACATGCTAGTCTCATCGCATTAACATTGTCCCTGAATGTTAATACTTGACTAGGAATGATTAAGAGTAGTGTTCCCTATATCATCTCACTATCGATTTAACCAATCGATTGATATAGGTAAGAACTTTCTACTCAAGTACGCTATTATACTTAGTTATTTGGCACCAATATAAGTAATCATAATAACCATAAACAAATACCTTTATATATACATAAGAATATTATACAATGAGTCCATACAACAATCATCAAATGTTTGGCTCTAACTAAAAATCTCCCACTAGCACTAGTGCCAATCAGTATAGGCTATAAGGATAAACGACCTAGTATGACCATCATGCTTTTTCTGTGCCAAAGCCTTGGTCAAGGGATCTGCGATGTTAGCCTCAGTGGGTACTTTGTAAATCTTCACATCCCCTCTATCAATGATCTCTCGTATGAGATGGAAGCATCGTAGTATGTGCTTGGTCCGCTGGTGTGAGCGAGGTTCCTTAGCCTGTGCTATTGCTCCATTGTTGTCACAATAGAGCTCTATGGGATTAGCTATGCTAGGAACCACCCCAGGCTTAGTAATGAACTTGCAGATGCAAACTGCCTCCTTTGCTGCTTCTGATGCAGCAATATACTCAGCCTCTGTTGTAGAATCAGCGACTGTGTCCTGCTTCGAACTCTTCCAGCTCACAGCACCACCATTTATGCAAAACACGAACCCAGACTGTGATCGATAATCATCCTGATCAGTTTGGAAGCTAGCATCACTGTAACCCTTTATAGCTAGCTCGTCATCGCCTCCATATATCAAGAAATATTCTTTAGTCCTTCTCAAGTACTTAAGAATATTCTTGACCGCTATCCAGTGACTTTCACCTGGATCTGACTGGTATCTGCTCGTCATGCTCAAAGCATATGAGACATCAGGACGAGTACATAGCATGGCGTACATGATAGATCCTATGGCTGAAGCATAAGAGATCTGATCCATGTGGTCTCTCTGCTCTCTAGAAGAAGGACTTTGAGTCTTCGAAAGACTCACATCATGTGACATCGACAAAAATTCCTTCTTGGAGTTCTGCATGGCAAACCGAAGTAATACCTTGTCAATGTATGTACTCTGACTTAGGCCAAGCAATCTCGTAGATCTATCTCTATAGATCTGTATGCCTAGAATGCAGGATGCTTCACCTAAGTCCTTCATTGAGAAACAAGTCCCTAGCCAAGTCTTGACAGACTGCAGCAAAGGGATGTCTTTCCCAATGAGTAGTATGTCATCCACATACAATATAAGGAAGACAACTGTGTTCCCTACAACCTTCTTGTAGACACAGGGTTCATCTTCATTTTTGATGAAACCAAATTGTTTGATCCCATCATCGAATCGAAGATTCCAGCTCCGAGAAGCTTGCTTTTAGTCCATAAATGGACCTATGCAGCTTGCATACTCTGCTAGTATGTTGTGGATCTACAAAACCCTCAGGTTGTGTCATGTACATATCTTCAAGCAGGTTTCCATTCAGAAATACAATTTTGACATCCATCTGCCAGATCTCATAATCGTGGTACGCTGCATTAGTAAGCATGATCCGAATGGACTTAAACATCGCTACTGGAGAAAAGGTTTCATCATAGTCAATACCATGAATTTGCTTGAAATCTTTAGCTACCAAGCGACCCTTATAAATGAGTCCATCCATGTCAGTCTTTCTCTTAAAGACCCACTTACACCCAATGGGTTTGACCCCTTCAGGTGGATCAACCAAAGTCCATACTTGGTTAGTGTACATGGATTTCATCTCGGATCTCATGGCCTCTAGCCATTTCTCAGAATCTGGTCTCATCACAGCTTCCTGATATGAGGTAAGCTCTTCCTCAATGAGCACAACGTCATCATGGTCAGACAAGAAAAATGAGTATCTCTCAGGCTGACGACGTACCCTATCAGATCTGTGAAGAGGTAGGTCTACTCGAACTAGTTGTGGTTCCTCAACTCCTTGTGGAACAACATCATCCACAACACTTTGTGGTTCCAGTTCAGCATCCATCGAGACTTCAGTGCTATGGTCCATATCTTGAACTTCTTCAAGATCAAACGTACTCCCACTAGTCTTTCTAGAAACAAAATCCCTTTCTAGAAATACCCCAGTCTAAGCCACAACTATCTTGTGTTGATTGGGAATGTAGAAGTAATATCCCTTCGTTTCCTTGGGATATCCAATAAAATAGCACTTATCGGATTTGGGTCTCAATTTGTCCGAGACTTGACGTCGAACGTAATCCTCAAAAAAGTGACCTATGCATCTCTCCTAGTTCATAACCTATATGGTGTCTTTATTACACCCTTAGATGGAACTCAGTTGAGAATGAAGGCTACTGTGTCTAGAGCATAGCCCCAGAGATACATGGGAAGATCTGTGTGACTCATCATAGACCGTAACATATCTAATAAGGTAAAATTCCTCCTTTCAGATACACCATTCCACTGTGGTGTTCCAGGAGGAGTAAGTTGAGATAGAATCCCACACTCAGCTAGATAGTCACGAAACTCATGGCTAAGGTATTCACCACCTCGATCTGATCGAAGTATCTTAATACTCTTGCCAAGCTGGTTTTGTACTTCATTCTTGAATTATTTGAACTTTTCAAAGGATTCTGACTTATGTGTCATCATATACACATAACCATATCTACTGAAATCATCAGTAAATGTAATAAAGTACCTATAACCACCCCTAGCAGCGACATTGAATGGTCCACATACATCATTATGTATAAGTCCTAACAAGTCAGTTGCTCTCTCGCTGTGTCCACTAAAGGGAGTCTTGGTCATCTTGGCCAGTAGGCATGACTCGCATGTATCATATGATTCAAAATCAAATGAGTCCAGCAAACCATCTTTATGGAGCTGGGATAAGCGTTTGTCATTTATATGACCTAAGCGACAGTGCCAAATATATGTTTTGTTCGTGTCATTTGACTTGAACCTCTTGGTACTTATGTTATAGATAGGGTTCTCAAGGTCTAAAATATAGAGTCCGTTCATCAGAGGTACACTACAATAGAACATATTATTTAAATAAACTGAACAACATTTGTTCTTTATTATAAATGAAAAGTCTTTCTTGTCTAAACAAGAAACTGATATAATGTTCTTTGTCAAAGCAAGCATATAACAACAATCATCAAATTCTAGTACAAACCCAGAGGGCAGAGATAGAGAATTAGTTCCTACAGCAACAGCAGCAACCCGTGCTCCATTGCCTACTCGTAGGTCCACCTCGCCCTTCATCAATGCCCTGCTATTTCTCAGCGCCTGCACATTAGTACAAATGTGAGAAGCACATCCGGTATCTAATACCCATGATGAAGAAATAGATAGATTGACTTTTATAACATATATACCTGAAGTGGAAGTCTCACTTATCTTCTTCTAAAGATCTTCCAGGTACACTTTGCAGTTCCTCTTCCAGTGCCCGGTCTGACCGCAGTGGAAGCAGGTAGCATCCTTGGCAACCCCTCCTTTAGGTTTCAGTACCTTGCCTTTGCCCTTAGCTTGGGACTTTCCCTTGCCTTTAGGCTTGCCCTTGCCTTTTTACTTTTGTACCATCAAAATGAAATTGGGCTTAACCTTCTTAAGGTTGAGCTCAGCAGTTCTTAACATGCCAAGTAGCTTGGGCAGTGGCTTGTCAATTTCGTTCATGTTATAATTTAGAACGAACTGACTATAGATATCTGGCAGGATTGTAAGATTAGGTCAGTGGCTAGCTCTTGGCCAAGTGGGAATCCTAACCTCTGTAGGTTTTCTATGTACCCAATCATTTTGTGTAACACCCCACCTTCTACTAACTAGGCTGTAAGGCCGGGGGTTACATTATGCTAAACTATTCTGGGGCTATCACTGAATATTAAGGTGCGAAAAAGCTGAACTAATTAAAACTCACTGCTATTTGCTGTAAAATCTGGAATCTAAACTTTCCATGTTATATCATAACATAGAACACTATTCTAAGCTATTTAATACTTGTTTCTATGAAATTCAACATGATTTGGAAGTTTCTTAGTACCCCCAACGTTCCATATGGTCAAGGAGCTGAAATCAGATGTTCCCAGCTGAAATCAAACTTCCCCAATTGATTGAGGTCGGAACTCAATCGATTGGAACATATCAATCAATCCACTAATCGATTCAACGTGCTTCTCTGCACGGAAATCCCGTCTGAATCGATCCAGTCTAGCCAATCGATCAGTTCATCGATCCAACAGCTCTCTGTTCGTAGGAATGAGCTACCCAATCGATCGGCTGATCGATCCATGGCCAATCGATTAGCTGATCAATTCAACAACTCTCTATACGCGGAAGTCGCGTCTCAATCGATCGGCTGATCGATCGAGGACTCCTCAATCGATCAGCTGATCGATTAAGCAACTCTCTATACGCGGGAAATTTCTTCCCAATCGATCGGCTGATCGATTGAGGACTTCTCAATCGATCGGTTGATCGATTGGGTTTCTGATTTCATAGAAACTCCACACGATTTCGTAAAGAACTCACATAAATCAACTAAAATCATGAAACAACACTACTAGGCATGTCATTACTTATAGTTTACTATCTAATATCAAGATAACTAGTAATCTAAGAATAACATAGTGCATACTTTCACAATTCATGACACTTAAACATCCTAAAAGTGCATAGTAGTAACAAAATCAAAAATACTAAGTTTTTAGATTGGCTAGTCCCCAAGAGTCTTTATTCCAAGTTCCTTCTCACACACATCTTATCGCATTGACCTCCAGCCTCCGGTAATCCAGCTTCCCTTTACCTTTATCTGCAGTATAAGGAAAAGGAAACTATAAGCTTGGGAGCTTAGTAAGAACCATCTACCTCATAAAATATGCATTCGATGAAATCAAGCTTTTAAAAGATGCTATGATGATATACATGATGAGAATCATACTAAAATACTAAAACATGGCATATTGACATATAAGTCATGGCAATCAACTACTAAACATAAACTATTTGTTGTATCAACAAGAAAACTAAACTGATACATAAGCTAAGCGAAAATTAATGTTAGGTTAATGCTGAAACTGTACTTTATTCACATAGCTGATTTGTGAAGTTTTGAAAACTATTTTCATAATAGATAAAAATAATAATCATGTTGCTGATGGGCCCGACAACTGTACTTGCTATGCGTGCATCCCTAACTAGACCCGAGGTAGCTAGTCCCGAATCTAGTAGGGTTTACTAGGTTATCTAAACCTAGGAACGACTATGGGAGCCTAACCCAAGGACAACTAAGAGTCCAGTATAGTGCCACTGATAAAGTAAAATACTGATTCATAATCTAATTTATCTTATCTTGCTCTTACTAGGTTATCTGAACCTAGAGCTAGGTTATTTTAACCTAGAGGCAACTATGGGAGCCCACCCATTGGACCGTAGTCTCATACAAACTGAAGCAAGACTAAGTATTCTATTTAAAATGCTTCTATGGCATTTAACTAAGCTATTAAAATGCCCATTGTAGCATATAACTATACTAGTCATTTTATTGAGCACTTGGTGTGCTCTAATTCTGCATATGGCTGAACTAAGAATGTAGAAACGTACGATTAGCTACTTATACTGCAGGTGAGGGGTTACTTACTTCCTGCACTAGGTTTCTTACAATTCTGATCGCTAGATTTTCGGAGAAGAAGATCCCTTCGGCGGTCTTCTTGCGTCTACGCGTTCTTCTCGCGGAGAGGAGCGTCCTCGTATCGGAGACGTCACCGAAAGGTGCTCCTACGACCCTAGGGATGGAACCCTAGATCTCTTGGGGCTTGTGCACCGAGAGGGTGAGGAAGAGAGAGAGGGCGGCGTAGGATGAGGGTTTGAGGGAGAGTTGTCGATCCGAAATAATAAACTCCCACTTAAATTCCCTATTTATATTAAGTGATTAATACAACCCAACTCGATCATAAATATAATTTCTCTCCTCTTCTTTCAGTACACCCCTGCTGGGGCCCCCTGGTTACTAAGGTCATCTATAAATTGTAGGCTCTAATAGGTCGCGGGTTCAATTCCCGCTTATGCTATTTTATGTTTTTATTTAATTTTGCTACCCCTGCTACTTCAAAAATTCCATAAAAATATTCTAAAATTCCAGAAAAATAATAGAATATTTCTAAAATTTATTTGTATTTTTTTTGGCGTTACAATACCCCATACCTTATAAAAAGTTCATCCTCGAACTTAAAATAACTCTGGGTACTTCTATCTCATACTAGCTTCTGTGTCCCAAGTTGCCTCTTCTGCTGTGTGATTTTGCCATATGACTTTTACTAATGGTACCTCCTTATTTTGTAATTTCTTAACTGCTCAATCTATTATCTAAATAGGCCGACTGTCATAGCTGAGGTCTTAGCGGACTTGTACCGGATGGGGCTCAATCACCTGGGTGGAATCTGGGATATGCTTCTTCAGCATAGAGACATGAAATACGTTATGGATAGGTGACATCTCCTGGGGTAGCTCTAGCTCATATGTTACCTTGTCAACTCTTCTGGTGATAAGGTATGGTCCCACATATCTAGGACTTAATTTGCCCTTCTTCCCAAAATGCATTACTCCTTCATGGGAGCCACTCGGAGGAATACTGTATCCCCCACCGAAAACTCTAAGGGTCGGCGTCGTGTATCAGCATAGCTTTTCTGGCGGCTCTGAGCTGTCTCTATCCTCTGGTGGATCTGCTGTATAACTGCTGTGGTATCTGCTACTAGATCTGTCTGAAGTTCTAGTTCTTTCTGTTCACCACTTTCATACCAGCAGATTGGAGATCTACACCTCTGCCCGTAGAGAGCCTCGTAGGGTGCCATGCCGATAGTGGCCCGATAGCTATTGTTGTATGCAAATTCTGCTAAACACAGATATTTGCACCAACTTCCCTTGAAGTCTAGGGCACACGCTCGAAGCATATCTTCGAGTACCTGATTTACTCGTTCTGTCTGACCATCTGTCTGAGGATGGAAAGATGTGCTAAACTTTAACCTGGTGCCCAATGCTGACTGTACACACTCCCAGAAGTGTGATGTGAATCTACTGTCTCTGTCTGATATAATGGTCCGTGGGACTCCATGCAGTCTGACAATCTCCTTGAGATACAACTGAGCCAGCTGTTCCATGGAGTATGATATCCTGATAGTTAAGAAGTGGGCTGATTTAGTCAATCTGTCGACTATTACCTAGATGACATCAAAACCATTCGTGGTTCTGGGTAGTCCCACTATGAAATCCATGGAAATATCCTCCCACTTCCATTCTGGGATCTGAATAGGCTGCAGAACTTCTCCTGGTCTCTGGTGTTCTGCCTTGACCCACTGACAGGTCAGACAGGTACTGACATGTCTAGCGATGTCTCTCTTCATCCAGGCCACCAAAAACGTCTCTTTAGGTCTTGGTACATCTTGGTGGAACCAGGATGCATCGCATAAGGAGTCTTGTGAGCCTCGTCTAGGATCTTCCTCCGTAGTTTCTCCTGATCCGGAACGCATAGTCTGTCACCAAAATATAATACCCCACTATCGAACACTCTGAACTCTCCACTTTCTGATTCTGCTAACCCTTGCTTGATTTTCTAAATTTCAGGGTCCTGATCCTGAGCTGTATGAATGTCACCAAGCAGGGTAGGTGCTAATGTCATAGTAGAGAGCTGTCCAACTATAAGTTCGAGACCGAACTCTATGATTTCCTTTTGTAGGGGGCAGTGACATGGCTGCTAGGGATAGTAAGGTGGCACTGGACTTCCTGCTAAGTGCGTCTGCCACCTTATTGGCTTTTTCTGGGTGGTAGAGGATGTCTATGTCGTAGTCTTTGACAAGCTCGAGCCATCTGCGCTGTCGCATATTCAGATCCTTCTGAGTAAAGAAGTACTTCAGACTCTGATGATCTGTATACACTCTGCACTGAGCTCCATACAAGTAATGTCTCCAAATTTTGAGGGTGAAGACAACTGCTGCAAGCTCAAGGTCATGAGTAGGGTAGTTCCTCTCATAGTCCTTGAGTTGTTTGGAGGCATAGGTGATCACCTTACCATTTTACATTAGTACTACTCCTAGTCCCAATTTAGAGGCATCAATGTAAATATCAAAGTTGTCTGTGTTTTCTGGCAGAGTCAGAATGAGTGTACTGGTCAATCTTCTTTTGAGCTTGATGAAGCTGTTCTCACAGTCCTCTGTCCACTGAAATTTTCTATTCTTCTTGGTGAGAGCTGTCAGTGGGGAGGCTATCCTAGAGAAATCCTTTACAAATTTTTTATAATAGCCTGCTAGTCCCAGAAAGCTTCTGATTTCACTAGCGTTCTTAGGTCTTTTCCAGTTACTCACAGCCTCTATCTTACTGGGGTCTACCATGACACCATCCTTGGAGATGATGTGACCCAGGAAGGATACCTAATCGAGCCAGAATTCACATTTCGTGAACTTGGCGTACAGCTGGTTTTGCTGAAGGGTCTGCAGTACTATCTTCAGGTGCTCTGCGTGTTCTTCATGGTACTGGGGTCTACCATGATCTCTTCGGCGGTCTTCTTGCGTCTACGCGTTCTTCTCGCGGAGAGGAGCGTCCTCGTATCGGAGACATCACCGAAAGGTGCTCCTACGACCCTAGGGATGGAACCCTAGATCTCTTGGGGCTTGTGCACCGAGAGGGTGAGGAAGAGAGAGGGGGCGGCGTCGGATGAGGGTTTGAGGGAGAGTTGTCGATCCGAAATAATAAACTCCCACTAAAATTCCCTATTTATATTAAGTGATTAATACAACCCAACTCGATCATTAATATAATTTCTCTCCTCTTCTTTCAGCACACCCCTGCTGGGGCCCCCTGGTTACTAAGGTCATCTATAAATTGTAGGCTCTAATAGGTCACGGGTTCAATTCCCGCTTATGCTATTTTATGTTTTTATTTAATTTTGCTACCCCTGCTACTTCAAAAATTCCATAAAAATATTCTAAAATTCCAGAAAAATAATAGAATATTTCTAAAATTTATTTATATTTTTTTTGGCGTTACAATACCCCATACCTTATAAAAAGTTCATCCTCGAACTTAAAATAACTCTGGGTACTTCTATCTCATACTAGCTTCTGTGTCCCAAGTTGCCTCTTCTGCTGTGTGATTTTGCCATATGACTTTTACTAATGGTACCTCCTTATTTCGTAATTTCTTAACTGCTCAATCTATTATCTAAATAGGTCGACTGTCATAGCTGAGGTCTTAGCGGACTTGTACCGGCTGGGGCTCAATCACCTGGGTGGAATCTGGGATATGCTTCTTCAGCATAGAGACATGAAATACGTTATGGATAGCTGACATCTCCTGGGGTAGCTCTAGCTCATATGCTACCTTGTCAACTCTTCTGGTGATAAGGTATGGTCCCACATATCTAGGACTTAATTTGCCCTTCTTCCCAAAATGCATTACTCCTTCATCGGAGTCACTCGGAGGAATACTGTGTCCCCCACCGAAAACTCTAAGGGTCGGCGTCGTGTATCAGCATAGCTTTTCTGGCGGCTCTGAGCTGTCTCTATCCTCTGGTGGATCTGCTGTATAACTGCTGTGGTATCTGCTACTAGATCTGTCTGAAGTTCTAGTTCTTTCTGTTCACCACTTTCATACCAGCAGATTGGAGATCTACACCTCCGCCCGTAGAGAGCCTCGTAGGGTGCCATGCCGATAGTGGCCCGATAGCAATTGTTGTATGCAAATTCTGCTAAACACAGATATTTGCACCAACTTCCCTTGAAGTCTAGGGCACACGCTCGAAGCATATCTTCGAGTACCTGATTTACTCGTTCTGTCTGACCATCTATCTGAGGATGGAAAGATGTGCTAAACTTTAACCTGGTGCCCAATGTTGACTGTACACACTCCCAGAAGTGTGATGTGAATCTACTGTCTCTGTCTGATATAATGGTCCGTGGGCCTCCATGCATTCTGAAAATCTCCTTGAGATACAACTGAGCCAGCTGTTCCATGGAGTATGATATCCTGATAGTTAAGAAGTGGCCTGATTTAGTCAATCTGTCGACTATTACCTAGATGACATCAAAACCATTCATGGTTCTGGGTAGTCCCACTATGAAATCCATGGAAATATCCTCCCACTTCCATTCTGGGATCTGAATAGGCTGCAGAACTTCTCCTGGTCTCTGGTATTCTGCCTTGACCCACTAACAGGTCAGACAGGTACTGACATGTCTAGCGATGTCTCTCTTCATTCCAGGCCACCAAAAACGTCTCTTTAGGTCTTGGTACATCTTGGTGGAACCAGGATGCATCGCATAAGGAGTCTTGTGAGCCTCGTCTAGGATCTTCCTCCGTAGTTTCTCCTGATCCGGAACGCATAGTCTGTCACCAAAATGTAATACCCCACTATCGAACACTCTGAACTCTCAACTTTCTGATTCTGCTAACCCTTGCTTGATTTTCTAAATTTCAGGGTCCTGATCCTGAGCTGTCTGAATGTCATCAAGCAGGGTAGGTGCTAATGTCATAGTAGAGAGCTGTCCAACTATAAGTTCGAGACCGAACTCTATGATTTCCTTTTGTAGGGGGCAGTGACATGGCTGCTAGGGATAGTAAGGTGGCACTGGACTTCCTGCTAAGTACGTCTGCCACCTTATTGGCTTTTCCTGGGTGGTAGAGGATGTCTATGTCGTAGTCTTTGACCAGCTCGAGCCATCTGCGCTGTCTCATATTCAGATCCTTCTGAGTGAAGAAGTACTTCAGACTCTGATGATCTGTATACACTCTGCACTGAGCTCCATACAAGTAATGTCTCCAAATTTTGAGGGTGAAGACAACTGCTGCAAGCTCAAGGTCATGAGTAGGGTAGTTCCTCTCATAGTCCTTGAGTTGTTTGGAGGCATAGGTGATCACCTTACCATTTTACATTAGTACTACTCCTAGTCCCAATTTAGAGGCATCAATGTAAATATCAAAGTTGTCTGTGTTTTCTGGCAGAGTCAGAATGAGTGTACTGGTCAATCTTCTTTTGAGCTTGATGAAGCTGTTCTCACAGTCCTCTGTCCACTGAAATTTTCTATTCTTCTTGGTGAGAGCTGTCAGTGGGGAGGCTATCCTAGAGAAATCCTTTACAAATTTTTTATAATAGCCTGCTAGTCCCAGAAAGCTTCTGATTTCACTAGCGTTCTTAGGTCTTTTCCAGTTACTCACAGCCTCTATCTTACTGGGGTCTACCATGATACCTTCCTTGGAGATGATGTGACCCAGGAAGGATACTTGATCGAGCCAGAATTCACATTTCGTGAACTTGGCGTACAGTTAGTTCTGCTGAAGGGTCTGCAGTACAATCTTCAGGTGCTCTGCGTGTTCTTCATGGTACTGGGGTCTACCATGATCTCTTCGGCGGTCTTCTTGCGTCTACGCGTTCTTCTCGCGGAGAGGAGCGTCCTCGTATCGGAGACATCACCGAAAGGTGCTCCTACGACCCTAGGGATGGAACCCTAGATCTCTTGGGGCTTGTGCACCGAGAGGGTGAGGAAGAGAGAGGGGGCGGCGTCGGATGAGGGTTTGAGGGAGAGTTGTCGATCCGAAATAATAAACTCCCACTAAAATTCCCTATTTATATTAAGTGATTAATACAACCCAACTCGATCATTAATATAATTTCTCTCCTCTTCTTTCAGCACACCCCTGCTGGGGCCCCCTGGTTACTAAGGTCATCTATAAATTGTAGGCTCTAATAGGTCACGGGTTCAATTCCGCTTATGCTATTTTATGTTTTTATTTAATTTTGCTACCCTGCTACTTCAAAAATTCCATAAAATATTCTAAAATTCCAGAAAAATAATAGAATATTTCTAAAATTTATTTATATTTTTTTGGCGTTACAATACCCCATACCTTATAAAAAGTTCATCCTCGAACTTAAAATAACTCTGGGTACTTCTATCTCATACTAGCTTCTGTGTCCCAAGTTGCCTCTTCTGCTGTGTGATTTTGCCATATGACTTTTACTAATGGTACCTCCTTATTTCGTAATTTCTTAACTGCTCAATCTATTATCTAAATAGGTCGACTGTCATAGCTGAGGTCTTAGCGGACTTGTACCGGCTGGGGCTCAATCACCTGGGTGGAATCTGGGATATGCTTCTTCAGCATAGAGACATGAAATACGTTATGGATAGCTGACATCTCCTGGGGTAGCTCTAGCTCATATGCTACCTTGTCAACTCTTCTGGTGATAAGGTATGGTCCCACATATCTAGGACTTAATTTGCCCTTCTTCCCAAAATGCATTACTCCTTCATCGGAGTCACTCGGAGGAATACTGTGTCCCCCACCGAAAACTCTAAGGGTCGGCGTCGTGTATCAGCATAGCTTTTCTGGCGGCTCTGAGCTGTCTCTATCCTCTGGTGGATCTGCTGTATAACTGCTGTGGTATCTGCTACTAGATCTGTCTGAAGTTCTAGTTCTTTCTGTTCACCACTTTCATACCAGCAGATTGGAGATCTACACCTCCGCCCGTAGAGAGCCTCGTAGGGTGCCATGCCGATAGTGGCCCGATAGCAATTGTTGTATGCAAATTCTGCTAAACACAGATATTTGCACCAACTTCCCTTGAAGTCTAGGGCACACGCTCGAAGCATATCTTCGAGTACCTGATTTACTCGTTCTGTCTGACCATCTATCTGAGGATGGAAAGATGTGCTAAACTTTAACCTGGTGCCCAATGTTGACTGTACACACTCCCAGAAGTGTGATGTGAATCTACTGTCTCTGTCTGATATAATGGTCCGTGGGCCTCCATGCATTCTGAAAATCTCCTTGAGATACAACTGAGCCAGCTGTTCCATGGAGTATGATATCCTGATAGTTAAGAAGTGGCCTGATTTAGTCAATCTGTCGACTATTACCTAGATGACATCAAAACCATTCATGGTTCTGGGTAGTCCCACTATGAAATCCATGGAAATATCCTCCCACTTCCATTCTGGGATCTGAATAGGCTGCAGAACTTCTCCTGGTCTCTGGTGTTCTGCCTTGACCCACTAACAGGTCAGACAGGTACTGACATGTCTAGCGATGTCTCTCTTCATTCCAGGCCACCAAAAACGTCTCTTTAGGTCTTGGTACATCTTGGTGGAACCAGGATGCATCGCATAAGGAGTCTTGTGAGCCTCGTCTAGGATCTTCCTCCGTAGTTTCTCCTGATCCGGAACGCATAGTCTGTCACCAAAATGTAATACCCCACTATCGAACACTCTGAACTCTCAACTTTCTGATTCTGCTAACCCTTGCTTGATTTTCTAAATTTCAGGGTCCTGATCCTGAGCTGTCTGAATGTCATCAAGCAGGGTAGGTGCTAATGTCATAGTAGAGAGCTGTCCAACTATAAGTTCGAGACCGAACTCTATGATTTCCTTTTGTAGGGGGCAGTGACATGGCTGCTAGGGATAGTAAGGTGGCACTGGACTTCCTGCTAAGTACGTCTGCCACCTTATTGGCTTTTCCTGGGTGGTAGAGGATGTCTATGTCGTAGTCTTTGACCAGCTCGAGCCATCTGCGCTGTCTCATATTCAGATCCTTCTGAGTGAAGAAGTACTTCAGACTCTGATGATCTGTATACACTCTGCACTAAGCTCCATACAAGTAATGTCTCCAAATTTTGAGGGTGAAGACAACTGCTGCAAGCTCAAGGTCATGAGTAGGGTAGTTCCTCTCATAGTCCTTGAGTTGTCTGGAGGCATAGGTGATCACCTTACCATTTTACATTAGTACTACTCCTAGTCCCAATTTAGAGGCATCAATGTAAATATCAAAGTTGTCTGTGTTTTCTGGCAGAGTCAGAATGAGTGTACTGGTCAATCTTCTTTTGAGCTCGATGAAGCTGTTCTCACAGTCCTCTGTCCACTGAAATTTTCTATTCTTCTTGGTGAGAGCTGTCAGTGGGGAGGCTATCCTAGAGAAATCCTTTACAAATTTTTTATAATAGCCTGCTAGTCCCAGAAAGCTTCTGATTTCACTAGCGTTCTTAGGTCTTTTCCAGTTACTCACAGCCTCTATCTTACTGGGGTCTACCATGATACCATCCTTGGAGATGATGTGACCCAGGAAGGATACTTGATCGAGCTAGAATTCACATTTCGTGAACTTGGCGTACAGTTGGTTCTGCTGAAGGGTCTGCAGTACTATCTTCAGGTGCTCTGCGTGTTCTTCCTGAGTTTCGGAATAGATAAGAATGTCGTCGATGAACACTATAACAAACTTATCAAGTATTCTCTGAATACCCTATTCATGAGGTCCATGAAAGTAGCTGGAGCATTCGTCATGCCAAAGGGCATGACTACGAACTCATAATGTCCGTATCTGGTCCTGAAAGCTATCTTGGGTATATCACCTTCTTTAACTCTCACCTAGTGATATCCCGATCTGAGGTCTATTTTAGAGAACACTGATGCTCCATTCAGTTGATCAAACAGGTCATCTATCTTGGGAAGAGGATACTTGTTCTTAATCGTGACTTGGTTTAGTGCCCGATTGTCTATACACAGGTGCATACTCCCGTCCTTCTTCTTCACGAACAATACAGGAGCTCCCCATGGTGAGTGACTAGGGCGTATGAAACCCTTGTTAAGCAGCTCCTGTAGTTGCTCCTGATGTTCCTTTAGGTCTACTGGGGCCATGTGGTATGGTGTTTTGGAGATGGGATTCGTACCGGGGATGAGTTCTATCTCAAATTCAATTTCTTTGTCTGGTGCTTGGCCTGGCAACTCCTCAAGGAAGACTGCTGGGTAGTCACATACAACTCGGACCTCTTCTAGCTTCTGGTCCTTGTCCTGACTGGTACTGACTATATGTGCTAGGAACCCTGTACATCCTGAATCTAGTAACTTCTGTGCTTTCAGAGCAGAGAGAAACTTCTTGGCCTTTCTCTTTGGTTCTCCAATGTACCCAAACTGCACTCCTGCTTCAGGTTGGAATACAACTTTCTGTTTACGACACTCTGTGGAGGCACCGTACTTGATCAGGAAGTCCATTCCCAAGATGACATCATAGTCAGCCATATCTAGCACTATCAGATCACCAAAAAGCTCTCTGTCTGCTATAATTATTGGCACTGTTCGGAGCCAGTGCGTGGACGCCATGGTTTCTCCTGAAGGTAATGTTGTCAAAAATTGACCACTAAGTACATCTGGAGTTATTGCTAACTTTTAGGCAAATGCCCTAGATATATAAGAATGGGTTGCCCCAGTATTGAATAAGACAGTTGCACTTTGCTTTAAAATACTGATTTGACCTGTAACAACTGTCGAGGCATTTGCTACATCCTCTCTGGTGAGTGAGTAGATCCTCGCGTTCGTTGTGGCTGAGGGGGCATCTAGGCTGTCCTGGCTGATGTGTGGACCATCTAAAGCAGCCTACATCTAGTGCAACTGCGCTGGTTTGTCTTCGTACTGAATCGGCTGTGGTGGAGGAAAGTTGGTCTTGTTCAGACATTACTTAGCCATATGCCCTTCCTGGCCACATTCGAAGCATTCTCGTGTGCCCTTGCGACAAACTCTGGGGTGGAATTTCCCACAAGTAGAACACTTGGGATAGCTAGGCTGTTTACGGGCTGGTCCTCCTTTTGGGTAACTCCCTGGTTTACGTTTGTTACTGGAGTTCCCTTTCCAGTTAGAGCTGTGGCCCTGGTGTTTCTGAGTACCTGAGCCTCCTTGGCCTTTGGACTTTGAGAAGGCTTGCTTCTGCTGCTTGATGTTGTTCTGGTAATGCTCGGTGATCAGAGCACTACTTACCAATTCTTCAGTGGTTTGCGGCCTATGAATGCCGCTAGTCACGTTCAGTGCTATTTCCGGCCTTAGCATTTTGAGCATCAACTGGACTCGTTCTCTTTCAGTGCTGACTAGTTCGGAGCATAGACGAGCTAGTCTGTTGAATTTCTTCACGACCTCCTCAACTGAAGGTTGCCCTGACGAAATTCAGTGAACTCGTCGTAGTGGCAGTTTGTGACCCGCATGTGAAAGAACTCCTAAAAGAATTCCCTTTCGAAGTCAGCCCATGTCATCTGGTTCACTGGGCGCTTCGCTCTAATCCTCTCCCACCACATACGTGCGTCTCCTGCCAGGCAGAAGGAGGCACATTTCACCTTTTCATGCTCTGGCCAGTCCAGGAGCTCCATCGTACTCTCCAGTGTTTTGAACTAGGCTTGGGCATCCCACGGTTCGCTGGTGCCTGAGAAGTTCTCTGGCTTGATTTTCTGCCACTGGATCAGATAGGCTTCTCTCCTTGCCCTCGCTGCTGAGGCTACTGGTGTTGTAGGTTGGACTGGTAGAACCTCTATAACTTCTGGGGTTGCTATGTTAGGTTCCGGAGTGGCAGTGGGAGTGTTCTGCTGATTAGCCCTTAGGGTGGCTATCTCCTGTTGCTGTTTAGCTAGTTGCTTCTGTAACTGAGCCACTACCTCTGTAAGGTCTGGGGGAGGCACTAAGCTGTCTGCCTCATGCTGGGGCTCAGTAGCTGGTGCCCTTTTTGCTGGGCGTCCTCGTACCATTTCTAGGGAAAAAGAGGACATACATAACTAATACAATCATATATACATAACTACTATTATCTTGTTAGATGCTATCATATATGAACATGCTTTAGTTATCTATAAACATGAAAGCAAGAAACATAAATAAAGTGAGAGATATTCTTACTTGGAAGCTGCAGGTTCAATGTTGATGTGTGTGTGGAGAAAGTATGGAACTTGCTCTGATACCACTCTGTAACGCCCCACCTTCTACTGACTAGGCTGTAAGGCAGGAGGTGACATTATGCTAAACTATTCTGGGGCTATCACTGAATATTAAGGTACGGAAAAGCTGAACTAATTAAAACTCTCTGCTATTTGCTGTAAAATCTGGAATCTAAACTTTCCATGTTATATCATACCATAGAACACTATTCTAAGCTATTTAGTACTTGTTTCTATGAAATTCAACATGATCTGGAAGTTTCTCAGTACCCCCAACGTTCCATATGGTCAAGGAGCTAAAATCAGATGTTCCCAACCGAAATCAGACTTCCCCAATCGATTGAGGTCGGAACTCAATCGATTGGAACATATCAATCGATCCACTGATCGATTCAACGTGCTTCTGTGCACGGAAATCCCATCTGAATCGATTGGCTGATCGATCCAGTCTGGCCAATCGATCAGTTGATCGATCCAGCAACTCTCTGTTCATAGGAATGAGCTCCCCAATCGATCGACTGATCGATCCATGGCCAATCGATCAGCTGATCGATTCAACAGCTCTTTGTACACGGAAGTCGCGTCTCAATTGATCGGTTGATTGATTGAGGACTCCTCAATCGATCGGTTGATCAATTGGGTTTCTGATTTCACAGAAACTCCACATGATTTTGTACAGAACTCACATAAATCAACTAAAAGCATGAAACAACACTACTAGACATGTCATTACTCATAGTTTGATATCTAATATCAAGATAACTAGTAATCTAAGCATAACATAGTGCATACTTTCACAATTCATGACACTTAAACGTCCTAAAAGTGTAGAGTAGTAACAAAATCAGAAATACTAAGTTTTTAGATTGGCTAGTCCCCAAGAGTCTTTATTTCAAGTTCCTTCTCACACACATCTTATCGCATTGACCTCCAGCCTCTGCTAATCCATCTTCCCTTTACCTTTATCTGCAGTATAAGGAAAAGAAAACTATAAGCTTGGGAGCTTAGTAAGAACTATCTACCTCACAAAACATGCATTCTATGAAATCATGCTTTTAAAAGATGTTATGCTGATATACATGATGAGAATCATACTAAAATACTAAAACATGGCATATTGACATATAAGTCATGGCAATCAACTACTAAACATAAACTATTTGTTGTATCAACAAGAAAACTAAACTGATACATAAGCTAAGCTAAAATTAATGTTAGGTTAATGCTGAAACTGTACTGTATTCACATAGCTGATTTGTGAAGTTTTGAAAACTATTTTCATAATAGATAAAAATAATAATCATGCTGCTGATGGGCCCGACAACTGTACTTGCTATGCGTGCATCCCTAACTCGACCCGAGGTAGCTAGTCCCGAATCTAGTAGGGTTTACTAGGTTATCTAAACCTAGGAACAACTATGGGAGCCCAATCCAAGGACAACTAAGAGTCCAGTATAGTACCACTGATAAAGTAAAATACTGATTCATAATCTAATTTATCTTATCTTGCTCTTACTAGGTTATCTGAACCTAGAGCTAGGTTATCTGAACCTAGAGGCAACTATGGGAGCCCACCCATTGGACCGTAGTCTCATACAAACTGAAGCAAGACTAAGTATGCTATTTAAAATGCTTCTATGGCATTTAACTAAGCTATTAAAATACCCATTGTAGAATATAACTGTACTAGTCATTTTATCGAGCACTTGGTGTGCTCTAATTCTGCATATGGCAGAACTAAGAATGTAGAAACATACGATTAGCTACTTATACTGCAGGTGAGGGGTTACTTACTTCCTGCACTAGGTTTCTTACAATTCTGATTGCTAGATTTCCGGAGAAGAAGATCCCTTCGGCGGTCTTCTTGCGTCTACGTGTTCTTCTCGCGGAGAGGAGAGTCCTCGTATCGGTGACGTCACCGGAAGGTGCTCCTACGACCCTAGGGATGGAACCCTAGATCTCTTGGGGCTTGTGCGTCGAGAGGGTGAGGAAGAGAGAGAGGGCGACGTCGGGTGAGGGTTTGAGGGTGAGTTGTCGATCCAAAATAATAAACTCCCACTTAAATTCTCTATTTATATTAAGTTATTAATACAACCCAACTCGATCATAAATATAATTTCTCTCCTCTTCTTTCAGCACACCCCTACTGGGGCCCCCTGGTTACTAAGGTCTTCTATAATTTATAGGGTCTAATAGGTCGCGGGTTCAATTCTCGCTTAGGCTATTTTACTTTTTTATTTAATTTTACTACCCTTGCTACTTCAAAAATTCCATAAAAATATTATAAAATTCCAGAAAAATAATAGAATATTTCTAAAATTTATTTGAGAATTTTTTTTGGGAGTTACATTTTGAGTACATATGGGCCTACGGGAGTCCCATCTTGCATCTTGCACTAAAACAGTGCCTTAGAGATCTCGAATCTCTCGTGCCTCGCTTGTCCTTGATATAGTTGACGAAAATGTTCAACCATATCATAAGCACCCATCAACTCATATTGCTTCTGAGGCTAAGAGTTCATGGTCGCGAGCATAAGACATGACACATCTAATGCGTCATCTTGATGCTTCTTGTAAGCATCTCGATCAGCATGCGTGGTAGTGGCAGGTGGTGCCTCGGGAATGGGCTGCTCTGGGACGTACACTTTTCTTTCCTGATTGAGAACTATTCTCAGGTTCCTGTACCAGTACAGGAAGTTAGCTCCATTGAGCTTGTCCTTGTCGAGGACAGAACATAGGGAGAAGGAGTTCGTGTTTGACGACATGGTAATCTACAAAAGAAAAATACAGAAAATAAATATCATATTCTAATTAATCATCTAATTAGGCCTAATTAAATGATGCTCCCACTGAATTATAGAACTTTTGTAGAATCAAGTCATGGACGTGGTCAAACCACACCTACTAGATTCTAACCAACTATAATTCGTGCGGGACAAGATCCGCATCATACTATGCCCTGAGTTAACTTTAGCTAAATCGCCCAAGACTTTGTATGATTGGTAGGTAACTAATTACCAATTATATCTCTATGCAATTCTTGTTTATATGATCAAGATCCGCATATATATTAAAACTTGAGTTAGCTTTGGCTAAATCGCCCAAGAATTAATATAAATGTGATTTTGACCTATCTACCAACCATTGGAAAATGCCTATAGTTAAACTCGATCCAATTGAGTTAACTAGTTGCTCAATCTAATTGAATTGTATTCACCCATGCGTTGATAGACGGGACCAAGATTGTCCCTTCGCACCCTACCAAGATAATATGCGTTGCTCTGCTTTGGCAAATTCAACAACAACATGTGATCGAGGTAGTGATGGGTATCATGGCATGGTAGGCATTTTGAGTTAACGTGATTGAGATCTAATCTAATCGACGATGTGTATCAAGTACGCGATTTAGATCGAATCTAATCGTTAAGGCACTAATTAAGTACTAATCTAGCATGCATCACATACACACACATAAGCGATTAATTAAATTTTGTGATTAGTCATGGCCCTACTACGATCTTCTCAAGCGAATGAGAAGATCGGTTGGTCAACCAAGGGTCAATATCTTCTCCAAGCTCCTCCCTTTGACCGCCATGTGTTGCTCGCACCCTCCTCGTAACTCCTTGAGTGGACCTTCCACCGCCTCATTTTGTACATTACAAAAAGGTGAAACTTGAGTTACATTCTTGTCTAAAACTATTTTACAACAGGAATATAAATAGAAGGGCATGACGTGCAGGTCGCGAATCAAGTACAACACGCACAAACACACAAAATGGCGCGCAGGCCATATTATGAATTACAACACATATTTCCAATTAAATTGGGTTCTTTGGGCCATGACCATCACACAATGATACATAATTCTAAATTATGTGATTTCCATAAATTTCTGTAATTTTTTCTAATATTTTTATGATTTTATGAGTCGCAACTTCCCGGTTGTCCTGATTAGTAATTTTCGGGTGCAATCGGGGAACAAAGCCCCTTACGGGGTTAGGGGCAGCACCCCTACTTGCTATATAACCATTGCGAGTGTTCCTAAGCAATCCTACAGCACCTTAAGTCACTGTCCCAAACAAAAATAAATTTGTTTCGGCGAGACCTTGCCATTTCGGAAGGTTTTTCTCGGTTGTCGAAGCCTTCAAGTGTCCAAACACTTGTTGCTTCGCTTCTACGAGAAAAATACCCATAAAATACATAAAAATCACAAACTTTCAGAAAGTTACAGATCTTTAATTTTTCATAAAAATACAAACGAAACTCGTACACGCTTCGCATGTGACTCTGATACCACTGTTGGATTTTTCGAGCCGAAAAAATCACTTTTTGCATTGCGGAAACCTCGAAATCCCATGCCACTAGATCCGTGTGAAGAAATAATTTCAAAACTTTATGTGTACGAGTTTCTAAACCTAGATCTACTCTAGATCTACATGGTAGAGAGATTACACTTGATGCGAAGCCCTTCGCTTATCCCGCTCGTCCAAGTTTGCCGGATCTCGAGAGTGTTCAAGTGGACACTCCTCTATACGTATCCACATGAACGATTAGGTGGAGAAAAACCAAACAAAATGTGTTCTAGCACCTTTGAAGGTTCGGCCAAGGTGGAGAAGAGGGAGAAGAAGATGAGAGGAGGAAGAAGAAGAAGGTTACCAAAACAAAATGAAACTCACCATTGAGTTAAGTGGCCGGCTACTTCAAGAAGGCTTTTAAACCTCCATGGGATATTAAGAGTCACAAATCTTGATCTCCCTCATGAGGTGGCACACACATGTGTTAGCCTTGATGATGTGGCACATCATAATTAGCCCACTCAATGACAACTCACAAATGAGGTAGCAATGGTCAAGTCAAACTTGACCTTTCATCTTCCTCTCAAGTCAAGTCAAACTTGACCACTTCTCTCCCATGGTTGATCAAATCTAACCATTGGTTCAAGTCAAATTTTAATTTAATGAATCTCTATTCATTGAATTAAATTGGCTCAATGAGTCTAAGTTCAAATTAGACTCATTTAACACATGAACCAAATTGAGTCCAACTCAATTAGTTTACTTTGGATTACTCTTAATCCAATTTGGTTCATCACATGTGATCCTGTCCGAACGATGAATCAACGGACGCTGGGCACGTGGTGCTCTCCAAACTGCTGATGTAGATCTTCGACCGGTCGTATGGACCTCCGGCGAACCTGCAAGGAAGTCGGGCCGGGAAGGGGTTCCCGGCGACGACCCTCCGACGCTCAAGTCAGGCAAGTGGTCAACAAAGAAGTGGCTCCAAATATCATAGAATGCGTACCTCCAATGAAGTGTGAGGCCCTTTATTTAGAGCTGAAAAAGAGTCTCACGCACACATACCGAGGCGCGTACGTGTCCTCAGCCCATACCTCAACATGGGCTTGTCAGATAAGCTTACCTGACACGATACTGCTACAGTCCGAGCATGTCTCTGATGGGACAACGGAACCCTCTGTCATAAGATCCTGCTTATGGCCTGCTCGTTGGACATACCCGCTATCGGAAGATGTTTCCTTGTCCTTTTCTCCTTACCCCATGCCGAGTGTCCGACCGGTCAGCAGTCCCATTACGTCCGGCTGGTCATATGTGCGGGTCCACTTAGGAGATTCCCGGTAGTGTGCTCTGTGAAGACTGTTCGCAGTATTGCTACTTTATTCCTTCGGCCGAGCGGGCTACCGCTCGACCGTACGATCCTGTTCAACATGAGCGTCGGAACCTTAACTCTCGCCGGAGTGCCTTTGACTTTAGCTAGACACCGGTAGTCGGTCGGTCCAACCTTTTCCGGTCAGCCGGTCGGTCCACCCTTCTCCGATAGTCCTTTTAACATTTTGACCTCCACGTGGCGTTGACTTCTTGGAACGGGGGTCCCCTGTTCTTACCGCTGGATCACTTGCCTCCCCTTCAAGTCTTGTCGAAGGAGGCGATTAGTCCGACTGACTGGACCATCAGTTGGGCTGAGCGGCATTACCATCCGCTCGGAAACAAGGGGCAGCCAAAACGCCAGTCAACGTCCACATTCCCTAGCATCTCTTCGAATTTTCCGCCAATCTCCATCATTAAGGTTGAGCACGCGCTCATTAAATGCGTTCCAGTGGTTGAATGCCACGTGGCAGTGCTACCGTCATTGTACGGCGGCGGCGTGGTGTTCTGATAGGATCGAGGCGGTTCGAAATGAACGGCGTGATGCGTGCTCCGATTCTCGCGACTTGGATCCAACGGTGGAGGCCGCTCAGGCTCATCCCTATAAAGCCTTCGCTTTCTTTGCCTTCGCAGCATTCCTTCTCTTGCATGCCCAAAAGCTTCGGCGTTTCCAGTGCTCCGGAGACCCAACCCCTCTGCTCTCCGATGACCTTCGGTGTTCCTCTTCGATCCTCCTCTTCGTTATAAGGTTCTCCTATTTTCTCTCCTTGGTTCTGGTGCTTTCTTTGCATTTCTTTCCCAAGTTTTCATCCTCGGGGTACTGTTTCGTCGCAATCTTCTTCCTTTTATCCTCGTTCGTCTTTTTTGATTTCGTCCGCTCGGACAATGGCTAGCTCTTCCCATCCACAAGACCAAGTCCTCGGCCCATGGTATACCACCATGGAGTCGCGCTTCGATCGACGCGACGCCGACATTCTGATAGATAGCTTTGACATCCCCTCCAACCTTGAAATCATCCTACCCACAGATTCCGCTCGGCCACACAAACCGCCGCGCGAAGTTTTTTGTGTTTTCTGCGACCAGTTACAGCCGGACTGCGATTTCCGATCCGTCCCTTCTTTGTGGAAGTTTGCAACTTTTTCGGCATTCCGCTCGGAAGCCTAGTCCCCAATACCTTCCACCTCCTATGCGGTGTGGTTGTCCTATTCAAGATCCATAACATTCCCCTCCGACTAGAGGTCTTCTATTATTTCTATTACCCTAAACAGTCTGAGCCGAGCACTTACATGTTCCAGGCTCGGCCCGGCTTGGTTTTCTTCAATAAACTTCCTTCTTCCAATAAGCATTCGAAAGAATTCTACTTTTATATTCGCCTTTTCGAGCGGGCTTCCTTCCGAACCCAATGGCAGGTCGGCCAACCTCTCTCCCCAGAACTCAAAAGGTTCAAGACCCGGCCGAATTATCTCCACGCCGCCAACATGCTCGCCGGTCTGCGGTTTGACATCAACAAATTCCTTCCAGAAGGGGTTATGTACATATTAGGCTTGAGTCCGATCAGAACACCCCTCCCGAGCGGCTTCGGTAAGAATTTTACTTGTACATTTGCCTTGCTTGCTAACTGATTTTTTTTTCTTTTTCCTTTGCAGCGACTATTGTCATGGAGTCGGTGATGGCTGGTATTCTGAAGAATAAGGCGGCGGCGCTCGAGGCCGCGGCGGCCAAAGAGATGGAAGCGCTAGGCATCCAGCCGGTCGGATCTAATGAGGGGGAGAGCGAGACCCATGCTGGGGAGTCGGCCGCTCAGGCTTCTCTTCCAGAGCAAGCGGCTGGCGCAACTGCTAGTCGAGAGCCTTCCGCTCGGGAGGAGGGCTCGACACAAGAGGAAGAGCGCCCCCTCCGACAAAAAAGACGTCGAGCGGAAACGCCACTCCGCTCGGCTACTTCTGCGATCCATCCATCCGAACGGGTCGCCGCCGCTTCTCAAGGCAAAGCTCCAGAGATCGAGGCGATTTCGTCCGATCGGACTCCCTCCCAACTCGACGCGTCTGCGGACCCTCTTGAGGCCGTTCCAGTCAACATCCTTCCGCCCGCTCCCCGCCAAGTTCATCGTTCTACTATTTTGTCCCAATTTTCTGCGCCAGCTTCCGCTCCTTCTCCGGCTTCCGCCCAGACGACCCACGGTCGGCACCGCACTGTCTGAGTCTCACTTCACCTCCCGACTGAAGAATTGCTACCCGAGGCCGATCGACCCACCGCGCCCGAGCATATGATCACGATGAAGGGCCCCTTAGCCGAAATGTGGGCCGACGCTCGGGCACGGGTAGCGATGATTCCACTCAGCAACATAGCTAATAGCCACATGCAACAAGCCACCGGGGTAAGTGCATTTTCTTTAAGTCGTTTACACATTCTTTCCGATCGGCTACTAATAATTTTTCCTTTGTCAGAGATGGGTGGAGGAGATTGCGGTCTCCAATCGGCTTGCCATGGTGGACGAGGAGCTCAAATGACTACGGAGTTCGGGCGGCGCTCCTTCCCATGGCCCTTCCTATGCCGATCTTCAGAAGGAGCTCAAAAAGGCCCAAGATCTGTTGGAGGCCGAGCGAAAGAAGACGGCCGATCAGACCCACACTTTGGCCGAGCTCGAGCGTGTGAATAAATCTCTAGATCGTAAGATAAGCCTGACGACCGAGCGGAAGAACACGGCTATCTCCGACTTAGAGAAGAAGAATGTAGAGGCTCGGGGGCTGGAGCAAAAAGTGAAGGAGCTGATGGAGAAGATCGATGGAGAGAAGGTGGGCCGCTCGGCCGATGCAACCATGCATAAGGACGAACTACAAACTCTGCAGGAGTCCCTCAACGCCTCCCAAGCGGCTTTCAAAGATTATCAAGACGCTGAGCCTGGCCGAGTCGCAGCCCTGCGGCTAAACTACATCCGTTCGGCTGAATTTTCAGAGAAAGTCTGCGAACGGATGTACACTGCCTTCGACCTTGCTATGACCACCATGACGACATATTTGAAGTCTAAGGGTCTTCTTCCCGACACCGCTCTCATCCCGCCCGCAGATCAAGTGGCGCTCCTCGACAACATCCCGAAGGACCTTTACGATTACCTAGAGTAGGGAGTTTATTTGTAATTCAGCCGCTAGGCCAAAAACTATCCTTTTTGTAATTAGGCTGTTCGGCCTTAATTTCTTCAATGCTACCCTTCCTTGCTTTTTCCTTGGTTAATCAATACATGTGCTAGCCGCTCGAATTACCAACTACCGTTCGTATTCCCTTAATTTTCCTTGTCATTCGCCTTTTGGATAGCTAGTCCGCTTGGCTGGCTATATCCTGTTTTGCAAATGGGATTTCCGCGGACATTCATGAAGTGCCTTTGATTAGTTGACCGATTGGCCAAAGTACCTTGCAAACGGGATTTTTAACGTCGGAGCTCGACGGTCTTCCGCTCGGAGGGTTTATAGTTGCAGGCTCGACTCTCGATTTTTAACGTCGGAGCTCAACGGTCTTCTGCTCGGAGGGTTTATAGTCGCCGGCTCGACTCTCGATTTTTAACGTCGGAGCTCAACGGCCTTCCGCTCGGAGGGTTTATAGTCGCCGACTCGACTCTCGATTTTTAACGTCGGAGCTCGACGGCCTTCCGTTCGGAGGGTTTATAGTCGCTGGCTCGACTCGTCCCGACTCTTGGTCGGCCGCCCGCGGGTTTATAGTCGCGGCTCGACTCGATTTTAACGTCGGAGCTCGACGACCTTCCGCCGGAGGGTTTATAGTCGCCGGCTCGACTCTCGATTTTTAACGTCGGAGCTCGGGCTCGGAGGGTTTATAGTCGCGGCTCGACTCGATTTTAACGCCGAGCTCGACGGTCTCCCGGATGATTTATAGTCGCGGCCGACTCTCGATTTTAGCGTCGGAGCTCGATGGTCTTCCCCTCGTTAATCGCCTCTCATCCCACCTCTCTTGCGTTTTGCAAGGGATTTCTCTCGAAGTATTTTGCGTAGCTTTTCCACTCGGCTTAATATATCATGTCTCGACTAAAGAGGTTGTTCGCTGGACGTTGACGAAGTACTTTTGGGTACTTGGCCGATTGACTAAATACTCACCAGCGAAAGCTCTGATCGTCCGGCCGGAGGGTTTATAGTCGCCGGCTCGACTCTAAATTTTTAACGTCGGAGCTCGACGGTCTTCCGCTCGGAGGGTTTATAGTCGCCGGCTCGACTCTCAATTTTTAACGTCGGAGCTCGACGGCCTTCCGCTCAGAGGGTTTATAGTCGCCGGCTCGACTCTCGATTTTTAACGTCGGAGCTCGACGACCTTCCACTCGGAGGGTTTATAGTCGCTGGCTCGACTCTCAATTTTTAACATCGGAGCTCGATGGTCTTCCGCTCGGATGATTTATAGTCGCCGGCTCGACTCTCGATTTTTAACATCAGAGCTCGACGGCCTTTAAGGCTAATTTTGACACTGTCGTTCGGCGAAGCTATTTGCCATCCTTCTATCATTTTGCTTCCTGCATTACAAGGACCTGGACGACCCACAACATATATAAAATTACATCAACGCACCTCTCACCCAGCTCGGTATGGCTGGAGATGATTCGCGCTCCATGGTCGATCCAGCCCCCGTCCGTCTTCATCCTCCAAATAATAAGCACCCGAGCGGAGCTTCTCGATGACTTTGACGGGGCCCGCCCAAGGAGCCTCCAGCTTGCCAACGTCGCCGACCGTCTTTACTTTCTTCCAGACAAGGTCGCCAACTTGGAATGCTCTGGGGATTACGCGCCGGTTGTAGTTTTGCTTCATCCGCTGTCGATACGCCATCAGCCGGACGGACGCCTTGGCTCGCTCTTCGTCGACCAAATCCAGCTCTATGTTCCTCCGCTCGGCGTTATCATCATCATAATTCTGGATCCGGATGGACTCGACGCCGACTTCGATCGGAATCACTGCGTCGCCGCCATACACCAAATGGAAAGGCGTGACACCTGTTCCTTCCTTTGGGGTCGTGCGGATGGCCCATAAGACGCCTGGCAGCTCGTCCACCCAGCTTCCTCCCATGTGATCCAGTCGGGCTCGAAGAATTCTAAGGATTTCTCTGTTGGTTACTTCCGCTTAGCCGTTGCTTTGTGGATACGCCACGGAAGTAAAGTGTTGTTCAATGCCATAACTTTTGCACCAATCTTCTAGCAGCTTCCCGGCGAACTGTCATCCGTTATCTGATATGAGCCGGCAAGGGATGCCGAACCGACAGATTATATGCTGCCAGATAAACTTCTTGACCATCTGCTCAGTGATCTTGACTAGTGGCTCGGCCTCCACCCATTTGGAAAAATAGTCGACCGCCACTAGTAGAAACTTCCGCTGGCCTATCGCCATGGGAAACGGACCCACAATATCCATTCCCCACTGGTCGAACGGACAGGATACGGTAGCTACTTTCATTTTCTCCGCCGGTCGGTGGGAGAAGTTGTGATACTTCTGGCAGGAAAGACACGTCGCGAAGGTCCGAGTGGCGTTTGCTTACAGGGTTGGCCAGAAGTATCCGGCCAGCAGGATCTTCTTAGCTAGCGATCATCCATCCGGATGCCCTCCGCACAATCCTTGATGCACTTCTTGGAGGATGTACGCCGCGTCTTCCGAGTTCACACATTTTAAAAGTGGACGGGAGAAAGCCTTCTTGTAGAGTTGGTCTCCAATGAGCGTGAACCGACCGGCTCTCCTCCTTAATTGTTGGGCTGCTTCCCGATCGGATGGTGTTGCCCCCGATCGAAGAAACTCCATGATGGTTGTCCTCCAGTCGCTCGGAAACTCGAGGCCCTCCATCCGGTCGACGTGCGCCACCAAAGATACTTGTTCAATTGGCTGCTGGATGACGACCGGCGTTATTGAACTTGCGAGTTTGGCTAACTCATCTGCCGCCTGGTTTTCCACTCGGGGTATCTTCTGGATAATGACTTCTCTGAAATTGGCCTTGAGCTTTTCTAAGGCTTCAGCGTAGAGTTTGAGCGGAGCGTTGTTAATCTCAAAAGTGCCAGAGAGCTGCTGAGCGGCCAACTGAGAATCTAAATGCAGCGTCACTCGTCCGGCCCCCACATGCCGGGCGGCCTGTAAGCCGGCTATAAGGGCCTCATACTCCGCTTCGTTGTTTGTGGCTCTGTAATCCAGCCGAACGGATAAATGCATCTTTTCTTCTTGAGGAGAGAGTAATAGTACGCCAATCCCGCTCCCGAGCCGAGTGGACGATCCGTCCACAAATAATTTCCACATAGCTTCGGACTCTGGCCTTTGCACTTCGGTGATAAAATCTGCCAAGGACTGCGCCTTTATCACCGAGCGGGGTTGATACTGAATATCAAATTCGCTCAACTCCGTTGTCTATTTGATGAGCCGTTCGGACGCTTCTGGGTTCAGCAACACTCTTCCCAAAGGGCTATTCGTCCGGACGATGATAGTATGCACCAAGAAATAGGGGCGAAGTCTCCGAGCGGCGAGGACCAAGGCAAAAGCTTGTTTCTCGAGCCCAGTGTAGCGAGATTCAGCGTCTTTTAAAATATGGCTTAAGAAATACACGGGTTCATCTCCGCTCGCCCTTACTAATGCCGAGCCCACTGCTTGCTCGGTCGAAGATAAGTATATACAGAGCGGCTCACCCACAGCTGGCTTGGCTAGCACAGGCAGCGAGTTCAGGTAAGTCTTCATCTCTTCGAATGCCCGATCGCACTCTTCATCCCAATGAAATTTGGTAGCCTTGCGCAAGATTTTGAAAAACCGGAGACTCCGATCGGCTGTCTTTGAGATGAATCTGGACAATGCTGTTATCCGACCGGTCAAGCGCTGTACTTCCCTCAGATTTCTTGGGGGCGACATATCTTGTAATGCTTTCACCTTGTTGGGATTCACCTCGATGCCCCGCTCGGTCACTATGTAGCCCAAGAAACGCTCGCCTTTTGCTCCGAATAGACACTTCTACGCGTTCAGCTTAACTCCATACTTCCTCAGCATTCGGAAGGTCTCCTCCATGTCTTTAATGAGATCGGCTGCTCGGACAGACTTGAAGAGAATATCATCCACGTATACATCCAAATTTCGTCTGATCTGCTCCCTGAACACTTTGTTCATCAAGCGTTGGTAAGTTGCTCCCGCGTTCTTCAGTCCGAACGACATCACATTGTAGCAGTACGTGCCGTCGGCTGTAACGAAGCTAACTTTCTCTTGATCTTCTCGGACGAGCGGTACTTGATGGTATCCATGATAGGCGTCGAGCATGCATATCAACTCGCAGTCGGCTGTGGAGTCCACCGGTTGATCGATCCAGGATAAAGGATAAAAATCTTTTGGGCATGCTTTGTTGAGATCCCGGAAATCGATGCAAACTCTCCACTTGTTGCCCGGCTTGGAGACTAGTACTATGTTCGCCAGCCAGCTCGGGAACTGAACCTCGCGTATGTGGCCGGCCTCCAGAAGCTTCTCAACCTCCGCTCGGATAATGGTATTTTGCTCGGCGCTGAAGTCCCTCTTCCTTTGCTTCACCGGCTGAGCGTCCGGTCGGACGTGGAGCTCGTGCTGTGCTATACTTGGGGAAATTCCGTGCCGCTCATGCGTTGACCACACGAAGTCATCACAGTTTCTCTGGAGACATTTGATTATTTCCTCTTTCTGGCTCGCCTCCAGATCGGCCACAATGAATGTGGTGGCCTCCGATCAGGTTGGGTGAATCTGCACTTCCTCTTTTTCTTCATACACCAAAGAGGGTGGTTTTTCGGTTATGGCGTTTACCTCGATCCGAGGCACCTTCTGTGTGGAATTGGATTCAGCTCGGACCATCTCGACGTAGCATCGCTGAGCCGCCAGCTGGTCTCCTCGCACTTCTCCTACTTTATCCTCCACCGGGAACTTGATTTTTTGGTGGAACGTGGATACGGCCGCTCGGAATTCGCTGAGCGCCGGTCGTCCCAAGATAACGTTGTATGCTGAGGGAGAGTCGACCACGACAAAGTTTGCAGTCCGCGTCCTTCTAAGCGGCTCCTCTCCCAGCGAAATAGCCAGTCGGACCTGTCTGACCGGCAGAACTTCATTGCCCGTAAACCCATAGAGTAGGGTTGTCATGGGCAGCAGCTCGGCTCGATCAATTTGTAGTTGGTCGAAGGCCTTTTTGAATATAATATTGACCGAGCTTCCTGTATCAATAAAAATGCGGTGAATAGTGTATGAGTGTCTATCGCCTGTCGGATGATGGCGATCGACGGTGGCCACCCCGGGGCACAGGGTGGGCAATCAAGGGAAGGCTCCGGCAGTCTCTTGTATTATGAGTGTCTGTCCGGTGAAATGAGTAAAACATTGGGGTCCATACCTTCTTTTTAGGTTTGGGCTGCTCGGCAGACACTTCTTGAATGGCGTGGGATCTTGCATGTTGCTGGGGGTGAGCTTATTCAGTTCACGGTTCTCTAGGCGGCTGATGAGCAGTGTGTGGCTTCCGCTCGGCGGGGGGCGCCCGATCGGTTGGTGTTTCCTTCCTTCGGGCTGCTTGGGCTTCCTCCACATTGATGTATTCATTGGCCTGGTGTAGCATATGATCGAAGTCTCGGGGCGGCTTCCGAATGAGCGAGCGGAAGAAGTCCCCGTCCACGAGGCCTTGCGTAAATGCATTCATCATTGTTTCGGAGGTGGCCATTGGAATGTCCATGGCCACCCGGTTGAATCGCTGGATATAAGCTCTGAGCGGCTCTCTGGGCTCTTTCTTGATGGAGAATAGGCTGACGCTAGTCTTCTGGTAGCGCTGACTGCTTGCGAAATGGTGGAGGAAGGTCGTGCAGAAGTCTTTGAAATTTGTGATGATCTGTCCGGCAGCCTCCGAAACCACCGTTTAGCCGATCCCGAGAGTGTGGTAAGGAAAACCCGACACTTCACTCCATCCGTGTATTGATGAAGGGTAGCTGTGTTGTCGAACTTACCCAAATGATCGTCCGGGTCGGTGGTTCCGTTGTACTCACTGATGGTCGGGGGCACATAGTGCTTTGGCAGAGGGTCCCGCAGGATGGCCTCTGAGAATTGACGGTTGACCCGCTCGTGGGAGGTGTCCGCTCGGGGGACCTTGCCTTTCCTGTTGTCTCGTATTGGCACTTCATCTGACGAAGATCCTCGGTCATGATTCACTCCTGCAGCTTCAGGAGGCGTGCGGAATAAGGCCCGATGAAATGGAACCGTGGCCTGAGGTGCTTCCGCTCGGCCCCCGGATGCTGATGTTGCTTGCTTCTCAATCAGCTCGGCTTGTGACTTTTGTCTCTGTTCCACAAGCTTAGCTGTTCTTGTCTCGATCAAAGCGTCAAGCTCCTCTGTGGAGAGCATCACCGAGTGCGGTCGTCCAGCCTCGTCCATTGCTTCCGATCGGATGCAGGAGCGTTCCCACAGACAGCGCCAAATTGATCCTGTCCGAACAATGAATCAACAGACGCTGGGCACGTGGTGCTCTCGAAACTGCTGATGTAGATCTTCGATCGGTCGTATGGACCTCTGGCAAACCTACAAGGAAGTCGGACCGGGAAGGGGTTCCCGGCGACGACCCTCCGATGCTCAAGTCAGGCAAGTGGTCAATAAAGAAGTGGCTCCAAATATCATAGAATGCGTACCACCAATGAAGTGTGAGGCCCTTTATATAGAGCTACAAAGAGGCTCACGCACACATACCAAGGCGCGTACGTGTCCTCAGCCCATACCTCAGCATGGGCTTGTCAGACAAGCTTACCTGACACCATATTGCTACAGTCCGAGCACGTCTCTGATGGGATAACGGAACCCTCTGTCATAAGATCCTGCTTATGGCCTGCTCGTTGGACATACCCGCTGTCAGAAGATGTTTCCTTGTCCTTTTCTCCTATCCCCATGCCGAGTGTCCGACCGGTCAGCAGTCCCATTACGTCCGGCCGGTCATATGTGTGGGTCCACTTAGGAGATTCCCGGTAGTGTGCTCTGTGAAGACAGTTCGCAGTATTGCTACTTTATTCCTTCGGCTTAGCGGGCTACCCGCTTGGCCGTACGATCCTGTTCAACATGAGCGTCGGAACCCTAACTCCCGCCGGAGTGCTATTGACTTCAGCTAGACACCGGTAGTCGGTCCGTCCAACCTTTTCCGGTCGGCTGCTCCGTCCACCCTTCTCCGATAGTCCTTTTAACATTTTGACCTCCACGTGGTGTTGACTTCTTGGAACGGGGGTCCCCTGTTCTTACCGCCGGATCAACATGAACCTAATCATCTTGGTTCATGATGTGCGTAGATTGTATACATTTATTGGCATGTTTTGACGCACATTCACATACTTTGAGCATGCTTGATCTATGCATTTTCGTACTTTCAGCTTTCCTTTTTAGCATATTTACTCTCTTTGTTCGGAGATCTGCTTTTGTGCATTTTTTGTTCACAGGAGTCGAAATTAGTGAAGATTTCGTGTTTGAAGCCAAATCTGTGAGCAAAGAAAAGGGAAGAAGGTGCCCTACTTGAACCACACACTACCCTGCTCTGGGGGTTGCCCAGGCCGTGTGGAGATCACGGGCTAGAAAGCTGCAGCAGGAAACAAAGAGATCATGGCCTTGTGAACCTCACACGATCGTGCAAGGATCCAAAGAACCCAGATTGAGAAGGAGCCTAGGCCTTGTGCACCACACAACCATGTGAGTTTTCCAGAGAAAGGAGAAGCCTCGGTCATGTGTCTCACACGGCCGTGTGGGGTTCTCAGTTGAAAGGAAGGAGGCAGGCCGTGTGCATCACACGTCCGTGACAGATTTCCAGAGGCTAAGACACTTCAGGCCGTGTAGATCTACACGGCCGTGTGAAGGGGATATTGGAGATGTTTGCCACGGTCGTGTCTCACACACGGTCGTGCAAGGCTGGAAGAGAGGAGAATGGGCAAGGCCGTGTGAACCTCACACGGCCGTGCCACGGGGTCGTGTGGCGCCCAAACATCACCTCTATTTAAACCCTTCTTCAAGATTTGAAAGGAGATCTTCTCCCCCTTGGGAGAGAGCGAGATTTGGGGCTTTCCTTCCAATCTTGGGAGGATTTCTTTGCGATCTAAAGGCGGATCTTCAACAAAATTGACTCTGGGAGCATGGATTGGATCCGAAGACCAAGCTTCATCTTAGATAAGTTTTCTTTCTCTCTTCTTGGATTGGGGGATCAAGAAATGCTTGTAATCTCTATATTTTTGGATTTCTTTCTTCGATTCATGGAGTAGATCTCTTGTTTTAGGATGAGGGAGTATTTGTATGATGAATTGATGTAAACTCTTGTGGATTTGCCATTTCCTTGTTTCTATGATATTGCCTTGTTTGTATCAATTTGATCTTGAATGTATTGTTGTGATATGGACCTAATTCACATTCTTGATTGATTGTTTGAATGTCCTATGCACCTTATAAATACTATCCCCCACTCGATTTTTCGAGGGAAGCACGCGTAAGGTGCAAGCCCGTGTAAGGACGCTTGAGGGATAAGATTTAGGGAAAAGGAGGATAATTCAAGAGGGTAGGATGGATTTAGGGGTTAATCTTTATATCTTATGGGTTGAGGAGTATGATCTTGTGTTGATCATCCGAGGCATCTTCGTGACAGGAACAAGCCCGTGTAAGGACAACATAAGTTCATATCTACTTGATCACATTTAGGTATAGATTTCAGTCCTAGGCCGGTTGTCTATTGCAAGAGAGAACCGACAACCTTCTATAAATGTTGGACAATTGAGAAATAGGATTTGGTAGATCATTTACATTGAAGAATCTTACAAAGAAACCAAAACTCCTATAACATTCCTTTATCATAGCCCATAATCTTGTTTGTTGATCTTTCATTCCTATGTTTACTTTTCATTAGTTACATTTAGCTTTTGAAAACTAATTAATTAGTTGTTTAGCTAACTCGTGTTGAAACATTTCTAGTGCTTATTCCAGTCCCTGTGGATACGATAATCTTTTATATTACTTGCGACATTTCCGTACACTTGCGGAGAGCGAACAAGTTTTAGGCGTCGTTGTCGGGGACTGCACTATAACATTAGAGATTATCAATTGAGTTAGACTAAACATAACTTTTTTTTTCTTTCTTTATCATTAGTATAATTGTAACTAATCTTTAGAATTCTGTTTTTCTTGTATTCTTTTCTACTTCTTGTAAATTTTTCTTGTTGCTATTCTAATTCTGCATTCTTGATTTCTAGCATTCTAGTCTAGCTTTTCTCTGTTCATCTTTTTCTTTAAATTTTTCTCTGCTTTTTTTTTTGTAAACATATCTTGTTAGTTGATTAGCATATGAATTATTCTAGACATTTTTCTTTTTTCCTTTTGTCTTTTCTTTCTTGTTTTCATCATGCACTTTCTTTCTTGCAATTTAAATTTTGCATTTCCTTTCTTGTTTTTCATATTGCATTTTATTTCTTGTATTTGATTCTTGATAATTTTTTTTTGAATATCCATGAGCACTAACATGTCAAGCAGGCCCATGAGAAATTTTTCTATACCCTTTTCTGCAAGATTTTTATCTCCCATTGTGCAACCTCAAATTGAAGCAGAAAGTTTCCAACTAGACCCAGAGATAATTTTCATAATACAAGGTCACAAATTTGGAGGAGAAGTATCAGAAAGTCCTTATCTGCATCTTGAAACATTTTTAGAGATTTGTGATTTGGTGAAATGTGAAGGAGTATCAGCAGATGCAGTTCAATTGATGACCTTTCCTTTCAGTATCAACGATAAAGCAAGGACTTGGCTATATTCTCTCTGTCCTCAAAGCATCACAAGTTGGGAACAATTGGAGAAGCAATTTCTGAATCATTTTTTTCCTCCAAGTAGAACAGTGTATATGAGGAATTGCATAAGAAATTTTGCTCAAGCATATGAAGAATCATTATTTGAAGCATGAGATAGATTCAAGAGTCTTCAAAGACAGTGCCCTCATCATGGTTTTGAAAAATGGTTGATTTTGCACATATTCTATAGGGGAATTTCTTTCTTAAATAAGAGTTTATTGGATTCATCAGCTGGAGGTTCTTTTATGGACAAAAGTGTAGATGAAGCTTATTCATTAATTGATCAAGTGACATTGAACCTCCATGAATGGTCGAACAAAAGTTGGATGGAATTTCCCTCAGATATTCAAGAAGTGCAAGCCATAAATGTAAGAGAACCTGTCAAACAAAATGAAGTTCAACCACCTAAAAATGTTGAAATTCATAAGTCACAGAGTGAGGAATTCAAACATTTGGGGGCAAAGCTTGATAGTATTGTTTCAAAATGGTTTAAAGAAGATCCCCCTCCTACACAGTCAAGATCTAATGAAAAGTGTGATGATTTTGGGTTGAGAAGTGGTAAAAATCATGAAGAACTTCTGAAGAATGACATGTTTAGAATTGAGGAGAAGAATAATAGAAGATCACAAGAACTCAGTTCCATTTCTCTAGGAAGTTCCCAAAGGCCACAAGTATCTTTCCCTCAACGATTAATCACACCAACTCTAGATAAGCAAGTTGGACCTCCTCCAAAAGCTCAAAGGGAATTTGGGAAAAAGGAAGTTCAGTCTTTCCCAGGACCTTCACTAAGTGTTCCTTTTCCACAAAGGTTAGTGGGGGTCAATGAAAATAAAGACTTCGGTAAATCCTGTGAAACTAATTTGGTTGAGTGCAGATTTTTGAATGTATATGAAGATGAGGATTTTTCAGATGAGGATTTTATTGATAATGCAGTGGTAAATAAGTTTTCAGATCTACCTCAAAATTTTATAGGGTGTTATAGTGACATTGAATTTTCAGATGATGAATGTGATGTGGTAGATCAACTTAAAACTGCAAGTGAAGTTATTGATCCTCTTGTTATTGATTCTCCTATTGAGGACATAGATGTTGGTTTATTTTTTGATGTATGTGTTGATGATGATGATATGGAAGAATGTGTAGGGAGCTGTGTTGTGGAAGCAGCATCTCAAGGATCACCACCTTTGTCAACACAACCCTTAGAGGTTTTAAGAATTGATCATGTTGTTGAACAATGTATAGGGACTTATGCAGAGCTAGCAGAGTCTCAAGAATCACCATCATTGATATCATCAACACCTGAGCTAGAGCCAGAACCATCATTTGATTCAGAGGAAGTCACATCTACATGTTTAGAAATTTCAGGTACTTCTCAGCAAAGTAAGGTTAGTATTTTTTGTGATCTTTTGGAAAACTTTATGGAGGTACCTATAATTGACTTTGTTCGATGTGATTCAGTTTTTATTACTTATTCATCTTATCTTAATATGGTTCTAGCTCTATACTATATAACATGCTTGTGGGAGATTTGTTTTTCTTTTGGATGTGCAGATTTCACATGGGCCAATAATTGGAAGCTCAATCTGAACCGTCTTCGATCACCTGAAAAAATTTCCAAGAAGACGAAGATGGAAAGAGTTATACTTTACTTTGTAGCTCCTTTGATGAAAGCTCTCTCCATAATAAGAGCCCTTGGTAGGAGGGTTCTAAAATATCTTACCCCTCCAAGAGCGAGATTTCGATGAATCTAATGAGGTGGTCAAGCTAATGACCTTAAACAAGCGCTTCTTGGGAGGCAACCCATGTTCATTTTCCTTATTTTCTTTTATGTCTTTAGTTTTTTTCTTTATAATAAACATGTATCCCCAACTTAAGTTTTTCTTGTCTATCTTATTTTTATAGAATTCAAAGTTGTGGAGGAATGTGAGCATTGGATAGAGAAGTATTTTTAAAACATGAATGTCAACCATTTGGAGCTCATCACTTAGTAACTTCTCTAAATTTCGAGCTCATCACATTGTTTTTTGTTTTTATTGGGGCAATGAAAAGTTTAAGTCTGGGGGGATGTATTAGATGCATTTGATTTAGTTTAGTTTTTGCATAATAATTTTTTTTTGTTTTTTGTTAGTTGCATCATTCATCATATAATGATTGTTTGTTCCTTAATGCAAAATACTAGCACGCTTATTATCTAGATTCATGATGTTTTAAATGATGCTAGTAGTAAGCTTTATGTACTTCTTTTCTCTATCTTGGGTAGCAAGAAATAAGCTAAGAATCATATGGAGATGAGTTTTAGTTTTGGCTTGACCTTAAGAATCTTACTTTCACTACACTTTGACTTGATGTTTGAATGGTTGATATCATTGAAATAGTCATGATTCATCTTGTTTGTTTAGTACTTGGTTTCTATGGTGATTTTTCAAACTTCATTTTGGTTACTGGATGAGGCTCAACTCATGCAAGCTCATTTGGAAAAATCAAAATATCCCAATATTTGTGCTAAAAGTACACTTGTGAAATAAGATTTGTACAATGCAAATGCTTATGAAAAAAAAAGTAATGAAAAAGAAAAAAATGAATATGGGATATAAAAAATAGCTGTCATGAGTGGAATCTAGCAAGTCACCCCTTTGAGACCGAGTTAGGTTACTGGGGAAATAACTGCTTAGCTTCTCTTGAGATTGAGCACACCTTTGAGACCATGGGTTGATTGAGAAATATGAACCAAGTGTTTGGCAAGTAAGTGTCTATCACTGGTTACTTATCCATCACTGGAAACATTAGAAATTCAAATTTGATGACGACTTGACTAGGACATAGATTGAAACTTGAAGGGTTTTGAGTTCTTTTTGCACTATGCACAAGATACTTATGCTTGAGCCATACTAGACTTTGTTTTCATGATCATGCTTGTTAGTGAAACTTTTTGATAGAGTTAGGAAAGTACATTATGGTTTATGAATGTGTTGTAGAACATATGAATGTATATTGTAGCATTTTGCTTGAGGACAAGCAAAGGTTTAAGTCTGGGGGTGTGATGTGCGTAGATTGTATACATTTATTGCCATGTTTTGACGCATATTCACATACTTTGAGCATGCTTGATCTATGCATTTTCGTACTTTCAGCTTTCCTTTTTAGCATATTTACTCTCTTTATTCGGAGATCTGCTTTTGTACATTTTCTGTACACAAGAGTCGAAATTGGTGAAGATTTCGTGCTTGAAGCCAAATCTGTGAGCAAAGCAAAGGTAAGAAGGTGCCCTACTTGAACTACACACTGCCCTGCTCTGGGGGTTGCCCAGGCCATGTGGAGATCACGGGCTAGAAAGCTGCAGTAGGAAACAAAGAGGTCATGGTCGTGTGAACCTCACACGGCCGTGCAAGGATCCAAAGAACCCAGATTGAGAAGGAGCCAAGGCCGTGTGCACCACACGACCATGTGAGTTTTCCAGAGAAAGAAGAAGCCTCGATCGTGTGTTTCACACGGCCGTGTGGGGTTCTCAGTGGCAAGGAAGGAGGCAGGCCGTGTGAATCACACGGTCGTGCCAGATTTCCAGAGCTAAGACAGTTCAGGCCGTGTAGATCTACACGGCCGTGTGAAGGGGATATTGGAGATGTTTGCCACGGCCGTGTCTCACACACGACCGTGCAAGGCTAGCAGAGAGGAGAATGGGCAAGGCCGTGTGAACCTCACACGGCCGTGCCACGGGGCCGTGTGGCGCCCAAACCTCACCTCTATTTAAACCCTTCTTCAAGATTTGAAAGGGGATCTTCTCCCCCTTGGGAGAGAGCAAGATTTGGGGCTTTCCTTCCAATCTTGGGAGGATTTCTTGCGATCTAAAGGCGGATCTTCAACGGAATCGACTCCGGGAGCGTGGATTGGATCCAAAGACCAAGCTTTATCTTAGATAAGTTTTCTTTCTCTCCTTTTCTTGGATTGGGGGATCAAGAAATTCTTGTAATCTCTATATTTTTGGATTTCTCTCTTCGATTCATGGAATAGATCTCTTGTTTTAGGATGAGGGAGTATTTGTATGATGAATTGATGTAAACTCTTGTGGATTTGCCATTTCCTTGTTTCTATGATATTGTCTTGTTTGTATCAATTCGATCTTGAATATATTGTTGTGATATGGACCTAATTCACATTCTTGATTAATTGTTTGAATGTCCTATGGATCTTATACAGACTATCCCCCACTCGATTTTCTGAGGGAAGCACGCGAAAGTTGCAAGCCCATGTAAGGACGCTTGAGGGATAAGATTTAGCGAAAAGGAGGATAATTCATGTGGGTAGGATAGATTTAGGGATTAATCTTTATATTTTATGGGTTGAGGAGTATGATCTTGTGTTGATCATCCGAGGGATCTTCGTGACAGGAACAAGCCCGTGTAAGGACAACATAAGTTCATATCTACTTGATCACATTTAGGTATACATTTCAGTCATAACTCGGTTGTCTATTGTAAGAGAGAACCGACAACCTTTTATAAATGTTGGACAATTGAGAAATAGGATTTGGTAGATCATTTACATTGAGGAATATTACAAAGAAATCAAAACTCCTAGAACATTCCTTTATCATAGCCCATAATCTTGTTTGTTGATCTTTCATTCCTATGTTTACTTTTCATTAGTTACATTTAGCTTTTGGAAACCAATTAATTAGTTGTTTAGCTAACTCGTGTTGCAACATTTCTAGTGCTTATTCAAGTCCCTGTGGATACGATAATCTTTTATATTACTTGCGACATTTCCGTACACTTGCGGAGAGCGAACAGTTCATCATATGAACCTAATCTCCATCTAATTACCCTTTGTGTGTGACCCTATAGATTCTTGTAACGTTAGCAATGCTCCTTAACCCATTTAGAATCATAAGTAATGAGCGGTATCTAGCAACACAACATTACTACCCAAGTTACAAGAATGTTCAGATCCAACATCACCTTGTGACTACTAGTTGTGACCCTTCATAATATATGGCAAGTTTCCTTCTATCCTTGACATCTAGATTGATCAATATGAGGCATTGACTGTGTCATCCTCTAATCAATCTAAATCTTGAATCCCAAGTAGACTCACTCAATCAAATGAGCTCAACATCTCATATTGACTCATTTGGGCATGGCCAAGCACTTAGTGGTCTCACTCTATCAAGAATAATGATGTCACTCCCGTCATATAAGAGGGATAGATCCCATCTACATCACTCACATCCCTCCGCATAATTTGTTACATACCCAGTAATCGCCTTTATAGTCCACCCAATTACGGGTGACGTTTGACGAAGCCAAAGTATGTAACTCCTTATGTAGGGAACCATGGTGACTTCAGGTCCAAGAACTAATAGTCATACTAATAACCACATGAGAAAGTATATAACACTCATATAACGATCCATGATACTTTCTCATGGCGGGTCATTCAGTATACATTCTCCAATGCATACCCTTGTGTCAACTTGATATCTCCATATCCATGACTTGTGAGATCAAGTCATCAAGTTGACCTACATGCTAGTCTCATCACATTAACATTGTCCCTGAATGTTAATACTTGACTACTAATGATTAAGAGTAGTGTTCCCTATATCATCTCACTATCTATTCAACCAATCATTGATATAGGTAAGAACCTTCTACTCAAGCACGCTATTATAGTTAGTTATTTGGCACCAATACAAGTAAACATAATAACCATAAACAATTGCCTTTATGTATACATAAGAATATGATACAACGAGTCCATACAACAATCATCAAATGATTGGCTCTAGGGCTCTAACTAACATCTTGCCTCACCAGTACTGAGCCTACAACATGCTCATTTGTTGAAAGAAAGACCCATAAAGTCTCCCCTACTACAGGCTTAGCTAACACAGGTAAGGTTGACAAGTAATCTTTTAATTCTCAAAATGCATTGTCACATTCTTCACCCCACTGAAATTTAATGGCCTTCTGAAGTATCTTGAAGAAGTGGAAACTTCGATCGGCTGATCGAGAGATGAAGCGGGATAACACAGTCATTCAACCAGTCAATCTTTGAGCTTCCATTATATTGCATGGGGGCTCCATATCCTGGATTGCTCGAACTTTGTTGGGATTTGCTTCTATTCCTCGCTCTATCACCATATAGCCCAGGAATTTGCCACTTCTAGCTCCAAATAGGCACTTGCCAGGATTGTGCTTGAGTCCATATTGTCTTAAGGTTTAGCATGTTTCCTCTACATCTCTACATAAATCAATAGCCTGAGGAGATTTAATCAAGATGTCATCTACATATACCTCCATATTTCTTCTTATCTGTTTTGAAAGACTTTGTTCATAAGCCTCTTATAAGTCACCCCTGCATTCTTTAGTCCAAAAGGCATAACCCTGTAACAATAGGTCCATTCAACTATAATAAAACTAACCTTTTCCTGATCATCCTTAGCAAGAGGTACTTGATGATAGCCCTGGTAGGCATCCAACATACAAATGTACACACATCCGACGGTAAAGTCCATCAATTGGTCAATGCACGACAGAGGATAGTAATCCTTTGGGCAAGCTTTGTTGAGGTCCCGGAAGTCAATACACACTCTCCACTTATTTCCTAGTTTAGGTACCAGGATGACGTTGGCTAACTACCTAGGAAATTGTACCTCCTGAATATATCCCACCCTCAGTAGCTTATCTACTTCTTCTTTGATGATCTGGTTCTGATCAGCCCGAAAGTCTCTTTTCTTTTGCTTGACAGGCCTAGCATTAGGATAAACATGTAATGAATGTTCCATTACTAGCGAAGAAATACCTGTGACCTCCTTGGGAGTCCATGCAAACACATCGCCATTCTGGCTTAAACACTGTATCAACTCAGTCTTGAGTGGAAGGTCTAGGTCGACCGCCACATAAGGTACAGCTTCTGGTCGCTCGACCTGTATTTGTACCTCATTCTTTTCTTCGTAAATCAAACTGGGTGGTTTCTCTTGGATAGCATTAACTACCATCCTCTGAGCTTTGCAGGCGACATTAGCTTCCGTTCGGATAATCTCCACATAGCACTTCCATGTGAGTAATTGATCTCCACGGACTTCTCCCACTTGGTCGTCAACGGGGAACTTCACCTTCTAGCAGAAAGTAGAAACGATCGCCCGAAACTCATTCAAGGCCGGTCGACCCAGTATAACATTATATGCAGAAGGTGCATCCACCAATATGAAATAGGATCTCCTGGTTCTCATTAGGGGCTCCTCCCCTAAAGAAATGGTCAGTTTTATCTGGCCGAGCGGTTGCACTTCATTGCCCGTGAAACCATAGAGAGGGGTTACCATGGGTTGAAGCTCGATTGGATCTATCTGCAACTGGTCAAAAGCTTTTTTGAAAATGATATTGATGCAGCTACCAGTATCAATGAAAGTATAGGAAATATTATAGTTAGCTATGACAACTTTTATTATCAGAGCATCGTCATGGGGTACTTCTACCCCCTCCAGATCTTTAGGACCAAAACTAATCTCTGGCCCGCTGCTTTTTCTATGCTACATCCTACCGCATGGATCTGTAATCGTCGAGCGTGGGCCTTCCTTGCCCGATTAGAATCACCATCAGTAGGTCCGCCCGTTATCATATTAATATTTCCTCGGGCGGCATTGCTCCGGTTTTCCTCCTGTTGAGCAATCGCTATCTCAGGCTGTGTTGGTTCGTGCGTCCGGGATGGCCCATCCGGCAATTGCAATGCCCCCTGTTGTGTCTTATTCGCCTGATATTCCCGCTTAGGTGGACTGTTCTGCCTTTGGAAGGGTTCTCGGTTGGTTGATCGCCGGTGATAACAATTGTTATTTGTTCTCTGGTTCCTCAGGGCAAAGCAATCTTTAGTGTAATGAGTACCTGACATATGATAGATCTTCGAGGAACTTCTTGTGGCATCTCCACATGCTGGACTGCTTGCGGTCTTTGTTCAGGCTGACGGTGTGGAGGGGGAGCTCCGTGAGGCCCCCTTGGTAGATGAATAGGGGCTACAACTCCATCATGAACTGTGGTTGAGATAGGCACTACATTTCCTTTCTTGCGAGCTGCTTGAGCTTTTTCGACATTATTGAATTCAGTAGCCCGCTCAATTAATAAATCAAAATTGGTTGGGGGATTACGTACTAAATCTTTAAAAAAGTCATTATCATTGAGTCCTTGAGAGAAAGCACTCACCAAGATTTCTGTAGTAGCGTTAGGGACATCGATAGCCACCTGATTAAATTATGCTCGAATGCTTTCCTTAGGCCCTTGATTGATAGAGAAGAGACTCCAAGGAGTTTTATGATACCTTCGGTTGCTAGAGAAATGATGCAGAAATGCTTTGCAAAAATCCTTGAAACGCCGAATAGAGCCTTTTGGTAACCGCTTAAACCATCTTTGAGCCGCTCCACCAAGGGTGGTAAGGAACATTTAACATTTAACCCTATCAGAAAATTACTGTAATAGAGAGGCATTCTCAAATTTATCAAGATGATCCTCTAGATCTGTAGTTCCAGAGTACTCTATGATATTCAGATTCTGATAGCGCTTTGGCAATGGATCATCAAGAACCCTCTGAGAGAATGGAGTAACAATTCTCTCAGGAGAGCTATCACTAGTTACCATCTTTCCCTTGCATTTTTCCTTCATTGGTGCCTTATCAGAGGATTCTTCCAGTATCGACTTTCGTCCTCCTTATTCCAAAGGGGTGCAAAAGAATGTTCGAGGATGTCGAGTGGGAGAAATGGGAGCAGGAGTTATATAAGCCACATCATCTTCTTCCATACCTCTGTTTTTGCGGCGATCTGTAGTCGAGATCGCAGGATTTATTGCTACCGGTAAGGTACCTCCAGTGTTTGCTTGCTGTTGCTGTTGCTGTTGTAATGCCTTTTGAACCCTGGAGTTGATGAGCAACTCCAACTCTTCTTGGGTAAGAGTAATAGTGTTAGGCTTTCCAGCGCCCTCCATCACGTAGTGTCAGATTTAAGTGAGATTTCCCACAGACGACGCCAAATTTGATACTGTCTGAGAGCTTGTGAGATGAAGCGCTGGGTGACGATGAGCGGTGATGAATAATGACCTTGATGCCGACGAACAAGAGAGGATCCGAGAAAACCACAACGAACCTCATGACAGCCTAAAGGTGAAATGATTGACTTGAGAAAATCAAAGTGGATCTATGAAGAATACCTCACAAAAATGAACTCCGACGAGGTGCCTCCGTGGATCAGAGAAGACCCAGCAATCCAATGGATGATCTCTTCTTCCTACGTACAATGAGACCAACCAACAAAGCGTTAGTGACCTAAGACCGGGGTGGGAATCCCTGGCTAGGCCCTTCGACGCTCAAGTTAGTCTCCGGCGAGAAGAAGAAGTAGTGTGTAAGAAGATGAAAAATTAGGGTTTGATTATGATGCAATGCGTATAATTGCGTACCTGGCCAGTGGAGAGGATTTCCCTTTTTATTCCACCTCATCTAACCTCCATAGTCATGAGGTGGACCCCGGTTTGTTAAAGTTTGTTAAGAGATGACGTAAGCTAGAACTGCAATAATAGTTTAAGGAATCTTTTTCTTACCCCAAATGTACCTTCTTTGTCATTTAGCACACCTGTAGAGACTTCTAGGAGCCATTTGCCGCCAAATTAGTTAAGTTGTCATATGATCACATATTGTTAGGGTTCACCTGTTACATACACTTGGTTAGTCACATAAGCTTTTTCTGTATATATAAGGAATATCTTCTGTTGCACTAATCTCAGTCGGTATGCTATACTCGACCAGTTATTTATACCGGACCAGGACTTTACTCTTATAAATATGCCAAAAACCATGCAAGGTTGAAGATCCTTATGTTCGATCTACTTCTCATACTCGGTCGATCTATTAAGCACGGTTAGTCACACCTTATCGACCGAGACTAATCGGTCGAGCGTATATAGGCCTTCAGGATAACTTAATACTAAGTGCTTCTACGTTCGATCGGTTTCTTACACTCGGCCGGTCTTCTCCTACTGAAATCATATGCTTGACCGGTCTATTACATTCATCCAACCCTTGTTTGTCGTGCGCAAGGTTAAGAACTTCTGCGCTCGGTCGACTCTCAATGCTCGGTCAGTTATTTCTGCCCGATTGAGCACTCGTGTTCGATCGGTCTTTACTTACCTAACTCATATGCTCAAATGACCTTACCATGTCTTGGAATGCCTAAGGTTAAACTTTCTTTTCCACTGAGTTGATCCTTTATACCCGACAGACCATACATACTCGGTCGATCCTATATATTCCGTCAGACTCCGTCTGTCGATCTTATGTGCTTCGCAGATTCACTATGTTCGACCGGTCTATGGAAATCGGTCGGTCATGCCTTATCGACCAAGATTAATTAGTCAGGCGTATATAAGCCTTCTCGCCCGGTCGACCCTCCCTCGGTCAATCTTTTCCTACCGAACTCATATGCTCGATCGGTCTATTACGTTCGTCCGACTATTATCTGTCATACGTGTAGCAACCCCCTTACTTGGTCAGACCTTTTCCACGTGGCCCCTCATCTCACCCATTTCAACCTTCCCTGTTCTTTTTATCCCCTTTCCATCTCCTGCAAAGGGTCTACTTATCATAACCCGTATCAATTTACATGTGGTCAGTCTTCTTCTTCAATTTGTTTAGCATATAAATTATATAAACTTTATTAATTTAGCATTTTAACATTCTTCTTTTTGAAATAGCAGGCATCTTTATAAAAATATGAAAAAAGATAACAAGGTCAATAAATTTAGATTTACATGATCCCATATGTGCCATATGTGACCCAACTCGACAAAAAACGTAAAATCGAGTACTTGAATGAAAGAGCAAGTCTTTTTGAAGATAAACTAAGTTGTGCATCAAGAATTCAAATAGTTTTGGTGCCACATAATGTTGGATAAGTAAGAATTATAATATCAATTTTAATTTATTTTTTTGACAATTTATTGAAATATGTATGCACTAATTATATGGTTTATGCATAGTTATCATTGGATTCTTACTGGCATACATCCTTATAAGGAGGTGGTTTATTTGTTGGATTCACTTAGTCATCACAATTATGATGAGGACTAGAAATATATAGTTGATATGTGAGTTGTCATGCCCCGAGAATATACTTGTCCACCAAACTGGATAGTACCCCCTAGTGATAATATGAGAAATATGATATTGAACTCAAATCAAGCAACTTAAACATCGATGCAAAATAAAGATGTGCAACTTTTAAAAAACCAATGCGTGTATGTATACATGTACATGTGAATATACTCATCTACACAAGATAACAATTATACTATTATTACAAAACCAATCGATTCAACGAAGGAAAGAAAATAATAAATAGTGGCAGCGGAACATAAAATAAAAATAACTTGAATAGAAATCCAAACTTGAGTGGGATGAAAAACCAAGACCTCTAAGCGACATGACATATCCTCTACATACTAACATAGAAATAGGGGAAAAACTGTTGGTGCGGGAAGCATCCGACGATCGAACCTGAGTTTTGATAATGGCAAAGGATTCAAAGTTAAGGGTTGTTGTAATCTAACATGGTTGAATGAGTATTTCAGGAAAGTCCTAGCTGCGGTTAGGCAAAGGGAAAAACCCTAGGGGGTGGTAACCCTAGGTCATAGGGGGTGGTAACCCTATGCGGAAAGTCTTGGCAGGTCGATGGCTTCAGGCAAAAGTCCTAGGGGGTGGTAACCCTAGGTGGAAAGTCCTGGTGTCGCGAACCAGGTGAAAGTCAGGACTAGCCGGGAAGCGGATGTCCAGCAGAAAGTCCGGAAGCATCGAGTGCTGAGCAAAAGTCCAATCGATCCTCCAGAAAGTCCGGAAGCATCGAGTGCTGAGCAAAAGTCCAGATCGACTGGCAACAGGTAAATCTCCTGACTGGAGTAAGTGAGGACGCGTTCCCCATAGAGGGAACAGTAGGCGTCGGGTCGACCTAGGATTTCCGGTTGGAAATCCGAAGTCAGACTCGGACAGTCCGAAGACTGTCAATTCTTCTTTACGATGTTTTGTCTTATTCTAACACTGTCTTGCAGGGGATTTTGCTCGGACTAACCTTTGTTTGCAGGTGAGGAACCTGCTTGAAAAAGGTTGTCCGGGCGCCCGGGATGGATCCGGGCGCCCGGAACAGGTCCGGGCGCCCGGGACCAAAGTTTATCCCCTGCGCGAAGTTGACACGTGCAGCATCCTGGTTGGCTGGCCACGTCACACTCCAGGCGCCCGGAAGGGATCCAGGCGCCCGGAACATCATATAAAAGAAGGGTCAAGGTGCAGCTTCGAAAAAACAACAATCTAAGTAATCTCCCTGCGACAAGCTGCTAACGACTCGATCCAGAAAGTGCTGCAACGACACCCCGACAACCCGGAGCTTCGATTTAGTCTTTTGTTGTCGGTATAATCTGTTTACTGCTTTAAATTGTAGTTAATCTGTAATAGTTTTATCGTGCTTATAGTTGTTGCCCACGGAAAGCGATCAAGGATCGCGGGCCTTCGAGTAGGAGTCGCTTTAGGCTCCGAACGAAGTAAATCTTCTTGTCTCTCTGTGTTTGTTATTTTCCGCTGCGCTTTTACTCGTTTGTTTTACGAATCGAAAGAAATAGCCACGAACGCTATTCATCCCCCCCTCTAGCGTGGTCTCGATCCAACAATTGGTATCAGAGCAGGGTCGTTTTGAATTGGTGCAACCTCCTTTCAAAACAAATTTTTCTTTCGATTTTATATTTTTCGGAGTCAATTAGAATTTAGCCTTAAAGCTTTATTCTAATTCTTTTATCGAATCGGCTTTTGCCCGAAGTTGGTGCAACACCACTCGAGCTCGTTATTATTATTATTCTTTATTCCCGCACTACTAATCCAAGACGTAGTCTTGGAACATATATTTTTGTTGTTTTTGTTGCATATTACAAATGGCTCAACAAGAGGGGTTCAGTACTGTTCGTCCCCCACTATTCTCCGGAGATGATTTCGGTTATTGGAAGGGAAGAATGGAGACCTATCTGAAGATTCAGTTCGAAACATGGATGATCATTTAGACGGGACTTCAGCTACCTTCCGATGACGACGGCAAACCAACCCCCTGCGAGAAGTGGGACGCCTCTCTAATCAAAAATGTGGAAGCCGACGCCAAAGCTACCTGCACCCTCCAGTGCGGCCTTACCAAAGAAGAACTCAACAGAGTCGGCCCGTTCTCTTCCGCAAAGGAGCTCTGGGAAAAGCTAGTCGAACTCCACGAAGGCACTAACGACACCAAGGTAAGTAAAAGAGATCTTTTACTTAATAAATTATATAATCTAAAGATGCAGGAAGGCGAGACGGCAAGTTCTCTACATGCGAGAATCCAAGACATCCTCAATTCTCTTCACGGAATCGGACAGAAGATAGAGAATCGGGACGTCATAAGGTATGTTTTAAACTCATTTCCAAGGAACACATTGTGGGCATCAATGGTAGATGCCTACAAAGTTTCCAAGGACTTATCTTCAATAAAATTAGACGAATTATTTTGTGAATTTGAACTTCATGAGCAGACTAATGCACAGCCAACCGAGAAAGGTATTGCGTTGGTTGCAGGTACAAGTCGAACACGGGAACCGAGATCACGACGAAGAACGGAACCGGAGTGTGAAGTTGAACCAGACTCAGACGATGAAGACATTGAAATTACAACCGAGCTGGTAAACCTCGTAAAGAAGCTCTACAAAACGAAGGGCTTCAACAAAAGAGATCTAAAAAAGGCAGTAAAAACGAAGGAAGGTTCACAGAACTCAAAGATGAAGTTTGAAGTTACATGCCACGGCTGCAACCAAAAAGGGCACATCAAATCCAACTGCCCTAACCTGAAGGAGGTCAAAAAGCAAAGAAGGAAAAAGGTCCTTAAGGCAACATGGGACGAATCTTCATCGGAGGACGACGACGACGAGCTCGAACAGACGAGTCTACTCGCATTAATGGCCCGGGACCAAATCGTCGAATCCGGAAGCGAGAGCGAGTCCGAGGCGGAGTCCGAGCAAAGCCACGGATCCGTATCCGTTTCCGAAGGACCAGACCCCGCTGTAAGTATTTCCCGATTAAACATTTTAGTTAGTTATTTATTGCGCAAATTAGCTAAGTCAAACCTGAAAGTTAAGTCACTTCTAAAGGAAGTATCTGTCCTTAAAGAAGTGGCTGACACTAAAACCTTACCTGATCAGAGTCAGACTGAATTTCCAACTCAAGTTCATAAACTTGAGGAAGAAAATTCAAGTCTAAAAAATCAGGTTAAAGATTTAAAAACTACTTTAGAACGGTTTTCTTTGGGCTCCAAGAACTTGGACTTAATTCTTGGGACACAAAGGGCCATTTACAATAGAACTGTGCTAGGATATAAAAGTAAATATAAATCTTACTTATCCTTAATAAATAAACAAAGTAGTAACACAGCCCAAGCATGGGTCCCCAAGTCAAAATTGATCAATCAAGTTGGACTTGGTCAATACTGGGTCCCGAAGGATCAAATACATTACCTCGATAGACCATATCGAGGCCGTGATCCAGGGGGAGCAAAGAGAAAAACGATATTTCGAAATTAAATTATAAATTCAAAAATTAAATTCAAAATTCAAAAATTAAATTATAAATTCAAAAATTAAATTCAAAATTCGAAATTAAATTATTCAAAAATTAAATTCAAAATTCGAAATTAAATTATAAATTCAAAAATTAAATTCAAAATTCGAAATTAAATTATAAATTCAAAAAATTAAATTCAAAATTCGAAATTAAATTATAAATTCAAAAAAAAAAATTAAATTCAAAATTCGAAATTAAATTATAAATTCAAAAATGAAATTCAAAATTCGAAATTAAATTATAAATTCAAAAATGAAATTCAAAATTCGAAATTAAATTATAAATTCAAAAATTAAATTATAAATTCAAAATTCGAAATTAAATTATAAATTCAAAAATTAAATTCAAAATTCGAAATTAAATTATAAATTCAAAAAATTAAATTCAAAATTCGAAATTAAATTATAAATTCAAAAAAAAAATTTAAATTCAAAATTTGAAATTAAATTATAAATTCAAAAATGAAATTCAAAATTCGAAATTAAATTATAAATTCAAAATTCGAAATTAAATTATAAATTCAAAAATTAAATTCAAAAATTAAATTATAAATTCAAAAATTAAATTCAAAATTTGAAATTCAAAATTCAAAATTCAAAATTTAAAATTATAAATTCAAAAATTAAATTCAAAAATTAAATGAAATTGAAAATTCGAAATTAAATAATCAAATTAAAAGGAAGGCTCCAGATTATCTGGCACCTCCGAACTTAATATACCCGATAAGGGTAACCAAGAGTAGACCACCCGGCAGGGTAATTAAGGTTAGGTATAATGGGCTAGGTTTAACTTGACCCACAGTACTGGTGAAATTTTTTGGATGATAGTACGTTAGGGAAGCTTGGGCATCGCATGTCTAGGAAGATATGGCTTCGACCTGGTGCATTTGGCCAAGTGGAACTGACCGAAGCTACCCTTAAAATGGATTCTAACTAGTTAGACCAAGGATTAGTATTAAGTTCAGTGGGTAGGACTATTTGGAAAACCTCGAAGGCATGGTTACTTTAATGAGCTCCTTGTGACTCACCATAGCCCAGAAGTTTATCCAAAGAATGCTTACTTGTTGAACCCAAAGCTAAACCTGAATCTAACACAAAGTTAAGCCAGACCTTTGAATTCAACAATAAATCATCTTACATCAATTATAGGATTCCCTGATTGACAATTTAGATCGGGTGAGATGACTAAGCAAATTAAATTTTAAATCTTACTTAAAGTTAAGTTAAACATCCTTCAAAATCAAATTAATTCAAATATCTCCAACCTAAACAGTGTTAATCAAGTTAAATTAATAATAATAATTAAAAAAATATATATTTTTTGAACGAAACAAGGTCAAAAACCGGGGGCGGGCGCCCGCGGTATTCAGACCCCGGGCGCCCGCAGCGATCCCGGGCGCCCCGCCTCACACGACCCCGGGCGCCCGGAACACGTCCGGGCGCCCGGAACCCCTTATATATAGGGGGCAGCAAGCGCCCCCTACACTTGCACCCAAATCTTCCTCCTTAGCTTCCTAGCTTATTTGCGAAGATTTTGAAAATTAAAATTTTCCGCGATTGATCCGCAGTCGTAACTCAACTGAGGTCGTCAGTTCTAAAATTTATTACAATGGCTCCTCGGTAAAATTTTTATCCCATCCTAAACTTTCTTTCTTATAATTTTTTTTCTTAGTGTAATGTTAGTTTGAAATTTAGGAAGCGTACTAAATCTGGTGCTGGGCCCTCTACCCCTAGCATTGACCCTAGGTTTCCCACTGAAGAACTTAGGATTAAGTTTATGTCCACAAATTACATGGCCATTAGGACCAAATGTATAGATAGATCGTTCTTTTTACGCTCGTGTATCCCAGTCTCCGAGGCTATAAACCACTATAGGTTGCGAAACCTCGTTGAGTGCACCAGCCCAGTAAACATTAGTTTATGTGCCGAATTTTACAACAACCTAGTGAAAGTAGACAACTACTCCTATACCACTAGGGCAGGTGGCACGGACATCACACTATCTCCCACTACCATTCGTGAGTTTCTAGGCTTACGAGAGTCATCCTGCACTTTTTTATGTTATCCCCCTAGGGAGCTACCTTTAGGAGATCTCTACTCACATATCACCCTCGATACGATCTATTCGTATTTCTTCGAGGACCAGCGTGATCCCACTGAGACCCAGTTTAGGTCCCTTAACCTTAGAATTCAGGACTATGCCCTTTATAGGGTTATAGTACTTTGTATTCTACCGCTGACCACTCACGACATTGCGGTGATGCGTCCATTTCACTCCTTTCTTCTCTATGTCATATGTCATAGGTTAGACATAGACATCAGCCTGCACATATTTTCTACTATTATTTTCGCATCTGGATATGTGACCAGCAGACGGGTACATATGCCTTACTGTCACATACTGACAGCCTTCATGTCCTCATTGCACATTGATATCACCAGAGGTGACATCCGTTACATGACCGAGTTTGACATCATAGGAGCTAGGAACTTCTCCCTAGCACATATCCATATAGACGATGAGGGTACCATGTCCTGGCGTAGAGGGGCACAGCACCAGCAGGCGGAGGACGCGGAGCATGATGAGTTCATGTTAGCACTATTTCCTGAGGAGGCTGCTCCTGCCCCACCACCACCTCAAGCACCACACCCAGCTCCCCGCACTCTAGGCGATCGAGTTTCCGGACTAGAGAGGGCTATGTCGAGTCTTTAGCACGAAACCTCCGAGTTTCATCAGTCCATACGGCGAGAGGTCTCCGATCTTCGACGAGAGGTCCGACAGGAGGTCTCCGACTTACGACGAGACGTACGACTCACTTGGGCATGGCCATGCACTTAATGGTCTCACTCTATCAAGAATAAAGATGTCACTCCCGTGATATAGGAGGGATAGATCCCATCTACATCACTCACATCCCTCCGCATAATTTGTTACATACCCAGTAATCGCCTTTATAGTCCACCCAGTTATGGGTGACGTTTGACGAAGCCAAAGTATGCAACTCCTTATGTAGGGAACCATGATGACTTCAGGTCCAAGGACTAATAGTCATACTAATAGCCACATGAGAAAGCATATGACACTCATATAACGATCCATGATACTTTCTCATGGTGGGCTATTCAGTATACATTCTCCAATGCATACCCATGTGTGAACTTGATATCTCTATATCCATGACTTATGAGGTCAAGTCATCGAGTTGATCTACTGCTAGTCTCATCGCATTAACATTGTCCATGAATGTTAATACTTGACTAGGAATGATTAAGAGTAGTGTTCTCTATATCATCTCACTATCGATTCAACCAATCGATTGATATAGATAAGAACCTTCTACTCAAGGACATTATTATACTTAGTTATTTGACACCAATACAAGTAAGTATAATAACCAAAAGAAATGCCTTTATATACATAGGAATATGATACAATGAGTCCATACAACAATTATCATATGATTGTCTCTTGGGCTCTAAATAACAATCTCCCATTAGCACTAGTGCCAATCAATGTAGGCTTTAAGGCCCAATGACCTAATGTGACCGTCATGCTTTCTCTGTGCCAAAGCCTTGGTCAAGGGATCAGCGATGTTCATCTCTGTGGGTACTCTGCAAATCTTCACATCTCCTTTATCGATGATCTCTCAAATGAGATGGAAGTGCCGTAGTATGTGTTTGGTCCGCTGGTGTGAGTTAGGTTCCTTAGCCTGTGCAATTGCTCCTTTTGGTTAGTCTTAGGAAAATCATACCGGTTCTACTGTACAAATATTTTGTACAAGTGTTGAACCTTTCCTTAATTAACCTATTGTGTTCTTTAGAAGTTAAATTAGGAATCGCAGACAGAACTTAACATCATTGATTCCAAATTTAACTTATCTGTTCTTAATGGTTTAGATTTGGATTGCAAGTGGTACTTAACACTATTGATCCAAATCCACCTATGTTATTAATTCCATTAAATATTAATTTCTAAAATTGGCTTCCAGGACTACATGGCGAGGCACATGGCCTTCTTGGATATGGGAGCAACCACCACCGCCTAGACAAAGCCTTTTAAGGAAAGCTAATATTTAATTTCCTTACATAACTCTAGGTTAACCAAAAAGAACAATCGAATCACAAATTCGACAGATAAAAGAAAAGAAACATAACTTCAAAACAAATCTGAAAACTCTAGAATCATATGCCTCTTGTGTTTGGTATTTCTAAAAATAACTATACAAAGAAAACTAGTATGATGCCGAAAACAATTACTAGTTATACCTTTCTTTGTAAGCAAATAAACTTTTGATCTTCTACCGTATTCCACTTCTTATCCCGGACGTTGTGTGGGCAACGAACTACCGAGATGAGAATCCACCTAAGCCACCTTCTTCTCCAAGTAAGATTTGGCCACCACAAAGACTCCATGAAAGGATGAGGTTCGACCACGACCAAGCTCCAAGGAATGCTAGGAAACAAAACCTCCTTCTTCTTCTTCTTCCTCAAGTAAAATCTGGCCACCAACAAAGCTCCTAGAGAAGTTGCCGCCGACCACAAGAAGAAGAGAAGAGGGAGAAGCTAGGGCCGGCCACCAAGGAGAAAAAGAGAGGAAGAAAAAAAGAATAGAGTTATATGCCATGAAGGCACCTCTACCCTTTCTTTTATAATCCTTGGTCTTGGCAAATAAGGAAATTTAAATAAAAAACTTCCTTAATTCTTTTTCCATGAAAAGGAAAATTTATTTAATTAAAAATAATTTTCTCTTCTCACATTACATGGACGGCCACATTAAAGCTATCAAAAAGGAGAGTTTTAATTAATTAAAACTTCCTAATTTGTCTCCGGAAATTTATAAAAATCTCTCCAATAATTTTTTCCTTTATGATGGTTTGTAAAAAAGAAATTTTATAAATTAAAATATTTCTTTTAAACATGTGGATGATTTCCAAAAAGGAAATTTATCTCTAAAAATTAAAATCTCTTTCAATCTACAAATAAGGAAAGATATCAAATCTTTTCTTAATCTTCTGTAGAAACTTATAAAAGAAATATTTAATTTTTAAACTCTTTTAAATCATGATCATGGTTAAAAAAGAAAAGTTTTCTTAAAATTAAAATCCACCTTTTAATCTACAAATAAGAAAAGATTTCAAATCTTTTCTTAATCCTTTGTAGAAAGCTATAAAAGGAAAGATTTAAATTTTAAACTCTCTTTTAAAACCATGGAATCCACATAAGCAAAAACTTATAAATAAAATCCTTTTTAATATGATGTGGCCGGCCACATCATGCTTGGACTCCAAGCATTGGCCGGCCACCAACTTGGCTCAACCTTTGGGTCTTGGCCGGCCCTAGCTTGGGTTCCAAGCTAGCTTGGCCGGCCACGAAAGAGTGGGTAAGAAGGTGGGTATAAATCTCTATATACAAGAGACTATGATAGAGACCGAGAGGAGGAATTGGTTTTGGTCTCCCGATGAAATTAAGCTTCCCGTGTTCACCCCAAACACACAACTTAACTTCATCAATAATAATTCATACCACTAAAGAATTATTATTAAACTACTACACCAATCCCAAATTACATTTTGGGCTCCTTCTTATTATAAGTGTGTTAGTCTTCCTGTGTTTAAGATATCAGATGTCCATTAATTAAATGAGTTACTGACAACTCACTTAATTAATATCTAGTTCCAAGAGTAGTACCACTCAACCTTATCATCATGTCGGACTAAGTCCACTTGCAGGGTTTAATATGACAATCCTTATGAGCTCCTCATGGGGACATTATCAACCTAGATCACTAGGACACAGTTTTCTTCTATAATCAACAACACACACTATAAGTGAAATCATTTCCCAACTTATCGAGCTTATTGATTTATCGAACTAAATCTCACCCATTGATAAATTAAAGAAATAAATATCAAATATATGTGCTTGTTATTATATTAGGATTAAGAGTTCACACTTCCATAATAACTGAGGTCTTTGTTCCTTTATAAAGTCAGTATAAAAAAATGACCTCTAATAGTCCTACTCAATACACTCTAAGTGTACTAATATAATTATATAGTTAAGATAAACTAATACCTAATTACACTACGATCTTCCAATGGTTTTTTCCTTTTCATCTTAGTCGTGAGCTACTATTTATAATTTATAAGGTGCTGATAACATAATCCTCAGTGTGTGACACCACACACCATGTTATCTACAATATAAATTAATTGAACAACTACATTTATCATAAATGTAGGCATTTGACTAATGTGATTCTTATTTCTAGATAAATATTTATACCAAAAGCTAGGCTTTTAGTATACACTCTAACAACTCCATTATTGTCACAATAGAGCTCTATCGGATCGGCCATGCTAGGAACCACCCCAAGCTCAGTAATGAACTTGCGAATTCAAACTGCCTCCTTTGCTACTTCTGATGCAGCAATATACTCGGCCTCTGTTGTAGAATCAGTAACTGTGTCCAGCTTTGAACTCTTCCAGCTCACAGCACCACCATTCAAGCAAAACACGAACCCATACTATGATCTATAATCATCCTGGTTAGTTTGGAAGTTGGCATCACTGTAACTCTTTACAGCTAGCTCATCATCGCCTCCATATATCAAGAAATATTCTTTAGTCCTTCTTAAGTACTTAAGAATATTCTTGACTGCTATCCAGTGACTTTCACTTAGATCTGACTGGTATCTTCTCGTCATGCTCAAAGCATACGAAACATCAGGAAGAGTACATAGCATGACGTACATGATAGATCCTATGGCTAAGGCATAAGGGATTGAATCCATGCGTTCTCTCTCCTCTCTAGAAGAGGGACTTTGAGTCTTCGAAAGACTCACACCATGTGACATCGGCAGAAATCCCTTCTTGGAGTTCTGCATGGCAAACCGTAGTAATACCTTGTCAATATATGTACTCTGACTTAGACCAAGTAATCTCTTAGATCTATCTCTATAGATCTGTATGCCTAGAATACGGGTTGCTTCACCTAAGTCCTTCATTGAAAAACAATTCCCTAGCCAAGACTTTACAGACTACAGCAAAGGGATGTCGTTCTAATGAGTAGTATGTCATCCACATACAATACAAGGAAGACAACTGTGTTCTCAACCACCTTTTTGTAGACATAGGGTTCATCTTCATTCTTGATGAAACCAAACTATTTGATTGCATCATTGAATCAAAGATTCTAGCTCCGAGAAGCTTGCTTTAGTCCATATATGGACTTATGCAGCTTGCATACTCTGCTAGTTTGCAGTGGATCTACAAAACCCTAAGGTTGAGTCATGTACATATCCTCGAGTAGGTTTCCATTCAGAAACGTAGTTTTGACATCCATCTTCCAGATCTCATAATCGTGGTATACTGCAATAGCAAGCAAGATCTGAATGGATTTAAACATCGCTACTGGAGAAAAGGTTTCATCATAGTCAATACCATGAATTTGCTTGAAACCTTTAGCTACCAGATGACCCTTATATATAAGTCCATCCATGTCAGTATTTCTCATAAAGACCCAATTACACCCAATGGATTTTACCCCTTCAGGTGGATCAACCAAAGCCATACTTGGTTGTGTACATGGATTCCATTTCGGATCTCATGGCCTCTAGTCATGACTAAGAATCTGGTCTCATCACAACTTCCTGATAGGAGGTAGGCTCATTCTCAATAAGCATAGCGTCATCATGGTCAGACAAGAGAAATGAGTATCTCTCAGGCTGACGACGTACCCTATCAAACCTGTGAAGAGGTAGGTCTACTTGAACTGGTTGTTGTTCCTCAACTCCTGGTGGAATAATCTCATCATCCACAACACTTTATGGTTCCAGTTTAACTTCCATCAAGGCTTCAGTTCTATGGTCCATATCCTGAACTTCTTCAAGATTTAACGTACTCCCACTAGTTTTTTTATAAACAAAGTCTCTTTCTAGAAAAACCCAGTCTTAGACACAACTACTTTGTGTTGACTATGAATGTAGAAGTAATATCCCTTCGTTTCCTTAAGATATTCTATAAAATAGCACTTATCGGATTTGGGTCCCAGTTTGTCCGAGACTTGACGTCAAACGTAAGCCTCACAACCTCAAATACTCATAAAAGACACATGGGCATCTCTCCCAGTCCAGATCCTATATGGTATCTTTATCACAGCCTTGGATGGAACACGATTGAGTATAAAGGCTGCTGTGTCCAGAGCATAGCCCCAAAGAGATCTAGGAAGATCTGTGTGACTCATCATAGACCGTACCATATCTAATAGGGTACTATTCCTTCTTTCGAATACACCATTCCACTGTGGTGTTCCAGGAGGTGTGAGCTGGGATAGAATCCAACACTCAGCTAGATAGTCAGGAAACTCATGGCTAAGGTATTCTCCACCTCGATCTGATCGAAGTATCTTAATACTCTTGCCAAGCTGGTTTTGTACTTCATTCTTGAATTCTTTAAACTTTTCAAAGGATTCTGACTTATGTGTCATCAAATACACATAACCATATCTACTGAAGTCATCAGTAAATGTAATGAAGTACCTATAATCACCCTTGGCAGCGACATTGAAAGGGCCACATACATCACTATGTATAAGTTCTAACAAGTCAGTCGCTCTCTCGCTGTGTCCACTAAAGGGAGTCTTGGTCATCTTGCCTAGTAGGCATGACTCGCATGTCTCATATAATTCAAAATCAAATGAGTCCAGCAAACCATCTTTATGGAGCTGGGATAAGTATTTGTCATTTATATGACCTAAGCGACAGTGCCAGAGATAGGTTTGGTTCATTTCATTTGATTTGAACCTTTTAGTACTTATGTTATAGATGAGGTTCTGTAAGTCTAGAATATAGAGTCTATTCATCAGAGGTGCACTACAATAGAACATTTCATTTAAATAAACTGAACAACATTTGTTCTTTATTATAAATAAAAAACCTTTCTTGTCCAAACAAAAAACTGAAATTATGTTCTTAGTAAGAGCAGGCACATAACAACAATCATCTAATTCTAGTATAAGACCAGAGGGCAGAGATAGATAGTAAGTCCCTACAGCAACAGCAACAACCCGTGCTCCATTGCCTACTCATAGGTTCACCTCGCCCTTTGCCAATGCCCTGCTATTTCTCAACGCCTGCACATTAGTACAAATGTGAGAAGCACATCAGGTATCTAATAACCATGATGAAGAAATAGAGAGATTAACTTCTATAACATATATACCTGATGTAGAAGTCTCACTTCTCTTCTTCTTAAGATCTTCTAAGTAGACATTGCAGTTCCTCTTCCAGTGCCCGGTCTGACCACAGTGGAAGCAGGTAGCATCCTTGGCAACCCCTCTTTTGGGTTTCAGTGCCTTACCTTTGCCCTTGGCTTGGGACTTTCCTTTGCCTTTAGGCTTACCCTTGCCTTTGCCCTTTTGCACCATCAAAATGGAGTTGGGCTTTACCTTCTTAAGGTTGATCTCAGTAGTTCTCAACATACTCAGAAGCTCAGGTAGTGGCTTGTCAATTTCATTCATGTTGTAGTTCATGACGAATTGACTGTAGCTCTCTGGCAAGGATTGCAAGACCAAATCAGTGGCCAGCTCTTGGCCAAGGGGAAATCCCAACCTCTGTAGGTTTTTTATGTACCCAATCATCTTGAGTACATATGGACCTACGGGAGTCCCGTCTTGCATCTTGCACTAAAACAGTGCCTTAGAGATCTCGAATCTCTCGTGCCTAGCTTGTCATTGATATAGTTGACAAAGATGTTCAACCATATCATAAGCACCCATCAACTCATGTTGCTTCTGAAGCTCAAAGTTCATGGTCACGAGCATGAGACAGGACACATCTAATGCATCATCTTGATGTTTCTTATAAGCATCACGGTCAGCTCGCGTGGCAGTGGCAGGAGGTGCCTCGGGAATGGGCTACTCCAGGACGTACAGTTTTCGTTCCTGTATGATAACAATTCTCAGGTTCCTGTACCATTCCAGGAAGTTAGCTCCATTGAGCTTGTCCTTATCAAGGACAGAACGTAGGGAGAAGGTGTTCATGTTTAACAACATGACAATCTACAATAGAAAATACAGAAAATAAATAATCATATCCACTAATTAATTAATTAGTCCATTAACTAAATGATGCTCCCATTGAATTATAGAACTTTTGTAGAATCAAGTCATGGATGTGGTCAAACCACACCTACTAGATTCTAACCACCTAGCAATAATTCTTGCGGGACAAGATCCACATCATACTACACCTTGAGTTAACTTTGGCTAAATCGCCCAAGACTTAGTATGATCGGTAGGTAACTAATTACCAATTACATCTCTATGCAACTCTTGTTTATAGGATCAAGATCCGCATGTATATTAAAACTTGAGTTAGCTTTGGCTAAATCACCCAAGAGTTAATATAAATGTGATTTTGACCTATTTACTAACCATTGGAAAATGCCTATAGCTAAACCCGATCTAATTGAGTTTAACTTGTTTTACTCAATCTGATTGAGTTTGTACTCACTCATGCGTTGATAGGCGGGACCAAGATTGTCCCTCCTCACCCTACCAAGATAATATGAGTTGCTCTGCTTTGGCAGATTCAACAACAACATGTGATCGAGGTAATGATGGGTATCACGGCATGGTAGGCATTTTGAGTTGTCGCAATTAAGATCTAATCTAATCGTTGATCTGTATCATATACGCGATTTAGATCTAATCAAATCATGGTGCATCATATATTTAGATCTAATCTAATCGTTAAAGCATTAATTAATTACACTACACTAGCATGCATCACATACACACACATGCAATTAATTAAATTTTGTTAGGTCATGACCCTACTACGATCTTCTCAAGCAAATGTGAAGATCGGACGGTCAACCTAGGGTCAACAACTTCTCCAAGCTCCTCCCTTTGACCGCCATGTGTTGCTTGCACCCTCCTCGTAACTCCTCCTCTAGTGGACCTTCCACCGTTTCAATTTTTGTACATTACAAATTTGAAACTCGAGTTACATTCGAGTCTAAACTATTTACAATAGGAATATAAAATCAAGGAAGGCATGACGCGCAGGTCGCAATCATATACAACACGCACAAACACACAAAATGGCAAGCATGTCGTATTATGAATTACAACACAATTTTTTTCAATCTAATTGGGGTTTTTGGGCCATGACCATCACAAAATTATACGCAATACTAAATTATGTATTTTCAATAAATTTCTGTAATTTTTACAACTATTTTTATAATTTTATGAGTCGAAATTTTCCGGCGGTCCCGTTTAGCGATTTTCGGGCACGATCGCGGGACAATACCCCTTGCGGGGTTAGGGGCAGCGCCCCTTCTCATGAAATGAATATCACGTGTGTCCTACGATAATCTTACAGCGCCTTAAGCCACTGTCCCAAAATGATTTGGGTGAAACCTTGCCGTTTCGGAAAGGTTTTCTCAGTAGTCGAAGCCTACAAATGTCCAAACACTTGTTGCTTCGCCTATATGAGAAAAATACCCATAAAATCTATAAAAATTGAAAATATACAGAAACTTACAGATCCAAATTTTTTTCATAAAAACAAAAATGAAACTCGTACACGCTTCGCACGTGGCTCTGATACAACTGTTGGGATTTTCGAGCCGCAAAAACCGCTTTTGCGTTACGGAAACCCCGAAATCCCATGCCACCGGATCCGTGCGAAGATAAAATTTTTCGTAATTTCATGTACAAATTTCTCTAATCCTAGATCTACCTTAGATCCACATGGAAGTAAGATATACCTTTGTAGCGAAGCCCTTCGCTTATCCCGCTCGTCCAAGAAGATACCGGATCTCAAGGGTGTCAAGTGAACACCCCTCTATGTATATCCACACGAATGATTAGGTGGAGAAAAACCTCTTAAGTGAGATAGCACTCAAGGAGGTTTCGGCCAAGGTGGAGGAGAGGGATAGAAGAAGAAAGCAAGGAGGAAGAAGATGGAGTTACAAAACAAAATGAAACTCTCACAATGAGTTAAGTGGCCGACCACTTCAAGGAGAGGTTTTAAACCTCCATGGGATATCAAGAGTCACAACTCTTGATCTCTCTCATGATGTGGCACATACTTAAGCCAACCTTGATGATGTGGAACATAATCATTGGCCCACTTAATGCCAACTCACAAATTAGGTGACAATGGTCAAGTCAAACTTGACCTTTTATCTTCCCTCTCAAGTCAAGTCAAACTTGACCACTTCTCTCCCATGGTTGATCAAATCTAACCATTTGATTCAAATCAATTTAATATAATGAATCTCTATTCATTGATTAAATTGATTCAATGAAACATAATCTAAATTAGATCCATTGAACACATGAATTAAATCGAGTCCAACTCAATTAGTTTAATTTGGATTACTCTTAATCCAATTTGGTTCATCACATGAACCTAATCCTCTTGGTTCATCAAATGAACCTAATCTCCATCTAATTGTCCTTTGTGTGTGACCCTATAGGTTCTTGTTGTTGGGTTCTTCGGGCCGTGAAAACCGTTTTTTCGCGTCGCGGAAACCCCGAGTCACCCAAAGCCGTAGATCCGTGCAAAGATTCGTAAACAAAACTTTTCGAAAAACCTTTTCTTGTTCGACTTTGTAAAACCTTTAGATCTACACTAGATAAGGGTTATACCTTCGAAGCGTGCCTTTCGCTTATCCCGCTCGTCCAAGGAGTTGCCGGATCTCTAGACCATCAAGCGCCGGTCCTCTAGAAGTATCCACACGGACATGTAGGTGGAGAAAACCTCACACAAAGGTGTGCTAGCACCTTGGTGAGATTCGGCCAAGCAAGGAGGAGAGGGAGAGGCAGAGCTTGAGAGGAAGAAGGAGGAAGATACACCACTTGAATGAAAAATGAATTCACATTCATTCACAAAGTGGTCGGCCACTTTCTTCTAGTGTAACTCCCCATTAAATGCAATTAATGTGAAGTTAATAAGAAAATGACTTTGTAACTTCCATGAGGTGGCATCCATGATGATGTGGAATATCATCATTGGTCCACCTAATGCCAACTCACCAATGAGGTGGCAAAAGGTCAAGTCAAAATTGACCTTTGGTCTTCCTTCTCTAGTCAAGTCAAACTTGATTCAATCTCTACCATGGTTGATCTAATCCAACCATTTGATTCGAGCAAACTTAATATAATGAATCTAATTCATTAAATTAAATTGATTTAATAAGTCATAATCTAAATTAGACTCATTAAATACATGAATCAACTTGAGTCGAACTCAAGTTAGCCCAATTAGGATTACTCTTAATCCAATTTGATTCATCAAATGAATCTAATCCTCTTGGTTCATCATATGAACCTAATCTCCATCTAATTGTCCTAAGTGTGTGACCCTATAGGTTCTTGTAACGTTGGCAATGCCCTAAACCCATTTAGGAGCATAAGTAATGAGCGGTATCTAGCAACACATCATTACTACCCAAGTTACAAAAATGTCGAGATCCGACATCACCTTGTGACTACCAATTGTGACTACTCACAAAATAATGATAAGTGTCCTTCTATCCTAGACATCTAGATTGATCAATATGAGGCATAGACCGTGTCATCCTCTAATCAATCTAAATCTTGAACTCCAAGTAGACTCACTCGATCAAATGAGCTCAACATCTAATGTTGACTCATTTGGGCATGACCATGCACTTAGTGGTCTCACTCTATCAAGAATACCGATGTCGCTCCCGTCATATGGGAGGGATAGATCCCATCTACATCACTCACATCCCTCTACATAATTCGTTATATACCCAGTAATCGCCATTATAGTCCACCCAGTTACGGGTGACGTTTGACGAAACCAAAGTACATAACTCCTTATGTAGGGATCCATGGTGACTTCAGGTCTAAGGACTAATATTCATACTAATAGCCACATGAGAAAGTATATGACACTCATATAACGATCCATGATACTTTCTCATGGCGGGTCATTCAGTATACATTCTCTAATGCATACCCATATGTCAGCTTGATATCTCTATATCCATAACTTGTGAGATCAAGTCATCGAGCTGACCTACATGCTAGTATTATTGTATTAACATTGTCCCTGAATGCTAATACTCGACTAGGAATGATTTAGAGTAGTGTTCCCTATATTATCTCACTATCGATTCAACTAATCGATTGATATAGGTATAAACCTTCTACTCAAGGACGCTATTATACTTAGTCTATTTGGCACTAATATAAATAAGTATAATAACCAAACAAATGCCTTTATTAATATACAAGAATATGATATACATGAGTCCATACAATCATCAAATGATTGGCTCTAGGGCTCTAACTAACACTTGTAATGTTGGCAATGCTCCTAAATCCATTTAGAAGCATAAGCAATGAGCGATATCTAGCAACACATCATTACTACCCAAGTTACAAGAATGTTGAGATCCAACATCACCTTGTGACTACTAATTGTGACTCTTCACAATATATGACAAGTGCCCTTCTATCCTTGACATCTAGATTGATCAATTTGAGGCATAGACCGTGTCATCCTCTAATCAATCTAAATCTTGAACTCCAAGTAGACTCACTCGATCAAATGAGCTCAATATCTAATGTTGACTCATTTGGGCATGGCCATGCACTTAGTGGTCTCACTCTATCAAGAATACCGATGTCGCTCCCGTCATATGGGAGGGATAGATCCCATCTACATCACTCACATCCCTCTACATAATTCGTTATATATCCAGTAATCGCTTTTATAGTCCACCAAGTTACGGGTGACGTTTGACGAAGCCAAAGTATACAACTCCTTATGTAGGGAACCTTGGTGACTTCAGGTCCAAGGACTAATAGTCATTCTAATAGCCACATGAGAAAGCATAAGACACTCATATAACGATCCATGATACTTTCTCATATCGGGTCATTCAGTATACATTCTCCAATGCATACCCATGTGTCAACTTGATATCTCTATATCCATGACTTGTGAGATCAAGTCATCGAGTTGACCTACATGCTAGTCTCATCGCATTAACATTGTCCCTGAATGTTAATACTTGACTAGGAATGATTAAGAGTAGTGTTCTCTATATCATCTCACTATCGATTCAACCAATCGATTGATATAGATAAGAATCTTCTACTCAAGGATATTATTATACTTAGTTATTTGACACCAATACAAGTAAGTATAATAACCAAAAGAAATACCTTTATATACATAGGAATATGATACAATGAGTCCATACAACAATCATCATATGATTGACTCTGGAGCTCCAACTAACACTAAGTTCAGTGGATAGGACTATTTGGTAAACCTTGAAGGTTTGGTTACTTTAATGATGTCCAAGTGACTCACCATAGCCCAGAAGTTTATCCAAAGAATGTCTATTTGTTGAGCCCAAAGCCAAACCTGAATATAACATGAAGTTAAACCAAACCTTATAATCGAACCTAATTCATCTCACAAAATTATAGGATCCCCGGGTTGAAAAACTTAGATCGGGTGAGATGATTAAGAATTAGGATTGAAGTTGAAATTCAATTAAATTAAATTAAATTGAAAATAAATTAATTCAATTAAATTTAAAATCGGTTAAATTAATATTCTTTTAAATTTAATTAAATTAATATTCTTTTAAATTTAATTAACTTAATATATTTCAAATTCAATTAACTTAATATTTTTCAAACTTAATATCTTTCAAACTTAACATTTTTCAAATTTAATATTTCTCAAACTCAATTAATTTAATATTTTTCAAATTTAACTTAACCTAATATTTTTTAAATTTAATTAACATAATTTAATTAACTTAACCAAAGCCTATCTAAATCTAACTAAAATTAAATCACTAAACCATCTCACAATCATTCATACTTGATTGAAAATTTAGATTGAGTGAGATGGAAAATTAGGGAGCTAACTTCAATCAAACTATCTTTTCATCAAATAGAATCCAATTCATATACTTTATGTGTAGGAACATAAAGAATTGGATCAATGGATGTTGGATAGTGGATGTTCCAGACATATGACTGGAGATAGATTGAAGTTCACAAAGCTCAAACTAAAGAGTTTAGGGTTAGTTGCATTCGGCAACGACGATAAACTTAAGGTAATCGGAAAAGGTAATATCGAACTCAGCTCCGATTTTATTATTCAAAAAGTATTATTAGTTGATAATTTTAATTTTAACTTACTCAGCCTCAGCCAATTATGTGATAGTGGTTACTTAGTTAACTTTACCAAATCAGGCTGTATAGTTAAAGATATTGATAACCCTGAAATCACACTCAAGGGCATTAGGAGAAATAATGTTTACACGATTAACCTACCAATATCCTCAACAAAGTGTCTCCTGATACAACAAGAGGAAACTGAGTTGTGGCACAGGAGTCTGGGGTCACACTCATACCAGACTCATTTCAAAAATGAGTCAAAATGATCTAGTTAAAGGTCTGCCCAAACTAAAAGTTGTTGAAAATTCAATTTGTAATGCTTGTCAATAGGGTAAACAAATCAAATCAACCCACAAATTAACCAACTTAAATAGAACAATGTCTATACTTGAGCTCCTTCACCTAGACCTGTTTGATTCGTATGGAGCCAAGTCACTAAGCAAAAAACAAATATTGCTTAGTAATAATCGATGACTACTCAAGATTTACTTGGGTAAAATTCATAAAAACTAAAGATGAAACTTTTGAAGTATTTAAAATCTTTTGTAAATTAATAGAAAATGAAAAAGACACTCAAATTAAAAAAATTAGAAGTGACCATGAGGGAGAATTTGAAAATCATAATTTTACTGAATTTTGTGAAATTAATGGATATAAACATGAATACTCCTGCCCTAGGACCCCTCAACAAAATGGGCTAGTAGAACGTAAAAATAGAACCCTACAAGAAACCGCTAGGACCATGTTAAACGAATATAAATTATCTAATCAATTCTGGGTTGAAGCAATTAATATAGCCTGCTACATACAAAATAGAATTTTAATTAACAAATTTCATAATAAAACACCCTATGAAATATACTACCACAAAATTCCTAATTTAAACTATTTAAAAGTATTTGGATGTAAAGTATACATTTTAAACACTAAAGATTACTTAGGAAAATTTTCATCAAAAGCAAATCCAAGAATATTTTTAGGGTACTCGACAACCAGTAGAGCATACAGAGTTTATAACAAAAATACCCTAAAAGTTGAAAAAATGATAAATGTAACATTTGATGAAGAAAATAAAGCATCCACTATAAATGAAAAAGATAATATAGAAAATGTAAACCCGATAAATATAGAAACTGACGAAATTCAACCTGAACTCAATGAATCTGAAGAACCAATTACTAACCCAAACTTAAGGCTAAACTTAAGAACAAACACGAATCATCCATTGGACCAAATTTTGGGTGATCTAACTCTTGGAGTTAGAACTAGGTCACCCTACAGAAATCTAAGCCAAATAGCCCTAATTTCCAAAATTGAACCCAAAACAATAGACGAGGCTCTACCCGATCCAGACTGGACAATAGCAATGCAAGAAGAACTAACCCAATTTGAAAGAAACCAAGTCTGGGAATTAGTACCTAAACCCGTTAATAAAACTATAATTGGTACTAAATGGGTGTTTAGAAACAAAATAATGACTAAGGCGAAATAGTTAGAAACAAAGCAAGACTAGTAGATAAAGGGTTTAATCAAGTAGAAGGTTTGACTATGATGAGACCTATGCTCCTATAGCTAGACTTGAATCCATCAGGATGCTGCTGGCCTACGCAGCACATAAAGGATTCAAGCTCTATCAAATGGATGTAAAATCCACCTTTTTAAATGGATTTATCAAAGAAGAAGTGTACGTTAGTCAACCTCCAGGATTTGAAGACTTAGTGTTGGTGCGGGAAGCAACCGACGATCAAACCTAAGTTTTGATAATGGTAAAGGATTCAAAGTTAAGGTGCTTTGTTATCTGACAGCTTTTGCTGAGTGTTTCAGGAAAGTCCTAACTGCGGTTAGGCAAGGTAAAACCCTAGGGGGTGGTAACCCTAGGTCATAGGGGGTGGTAACCCTATGCGGAAAGTCTTGGCAGGTCGGTGGCTTCAGGCAAAAGTCCTAGGGGGTGGTAACCCTAGGTGGAAACTCCTGGTGTCGCGAACCAGGTGAAAGTCTGAACTGGCTGGTGAAGCGGATGTTCAGCAGAAAGTCCGGAAGCATCGAGTGCCGAGCAAAAGTCCAGTCGATCTGGAGGATCGTACTGGCAACAGGTAAATCTCCTGAGTGGAGTAGGTGAGGACGCGTTCCCCGTAGAGGGAACAGTAGGCGTCGGGTCGACCTAGGGTTTCCGGTAGGAAACCTGAAGTCAGACTCGGACAGTCAAGAGACTGTTAAATATTTCAATAGTTATATCATTGTTTTTGTGCTAACTTTGTGCTGCAGGATATTTTTGGGATTAGCATATCTTGCAGGGACCAAAGTACAAAAAAGACCTCGGATGAACAGTGCCGAGGCGCCTCCATGGAGCTTGGAGGCGCCTCGGGTGCGAGCCAGGAAAAGGCCAGCGCAGCAGACTGGAGGCGCCTTGAATGGAGTTCAAGGCGCCTTGGACCGGAGGTTGAAGGCGCCTTGGATAGGCTGAAGGCGCCTTAAACCAGATAGAGTTCGACCAGGTCAGTGCTGATCACGCGGGTGACTCGGCTCGTTCAAGGCGCCTTGGTGAACAGTATAAGGCGCCTTGAACCCCCTTTATAAGGGGTCTCGACCAGCAGCTTCAATCATCTTCTTCCAAGTGATTCAAGTGCTAAGTGCTGCTCCAAACGACGTTCCGAAGTGCTGCTACTTGTGCCCGACGACCAGGAGCTCCGAATCTTCATTTCTTTGTCGTTGGTATAATTATTTACTATCGTTTATTGTACTTCAACTTGTAATCTTTTATCGAGCTTATAGTTCTTGCCCACCGGAAGCGATCAAGGATCGCGGGCCTTCGAGTAGGAGTCGCCTTAGGCTCCGAACGAAGTAAACGACCGTGTCTCTGTGTTTGTGTTTATTTACATTTTCCGCTGCGTATTTTACTCCGATAGTTTTACAAATCGAACGAAATAGCCGCGAGCGCTATTCACCCCCCCTCTAGCGCGTCTCGATCCAACAATTGGTATCAGAGCGGGGTCATTTTGAATTGGTGCAACCACCTTTCAAAACAAATTTTTCGCAGTTTTTTTTCATTTTCGGAGTCGAATTAGAATTTAGCCTTATAGCTATATTCTAATTTTTGTTTCCCTCGAATCGACTTTTGCTCGAAGTAGGTGCAACACCACTCTAGTTCGTTTTTATTATTCTTTATTCCAGCACTACTAATCCAAGACTTAGTCTTGGAACATATTCTGTTGTTTTCTTTTGTTACATATTATAAATGGCCCAACAAGAGGGTTTCAGCACTGTACATCCCCCGCTATTCTCCGGAGAGGATTTTGGCTACTGGAAGGGAAGAATGGAAATGTATCTAAAGATACAATTCGAAACGTGGATGATCATAAAGACGTGACTTTAGCTACCATCCGATGACGACGGCAAACCGACTCCCTACGAGAAGTGGGATGCCTCTCTAATCAAAAAGGTGGAAGCCGACGCCAAAGCTACCTGCACCCTCCAGCGCGGCCTTACCAAGGAAGAGCTCAACAGGGTCGGCCCGTTCTCCTCTGCAAAGGAGCTCTGGGAAAAGCTCATCGAACTCCATGAAGGCACTGACGACACCAAGGTAAGTAAAAGAGATCTTTTGCTTAATAAATTATATAATCTAAAAATGCAGGAAGGCGAAACGGCGAGTTCTCTTCACGCGAGAATACAAGACATCCTTAACTCTCTTCACGGAATTGGCCAAAAGATAGAAAATCGGGACGTAATAAGGTATGCCCTAAACTCGTTTCCAAGGAATACATTGTGGGCATCAATGGTAGATGCCTACAAAGTTTCCAAGGATTTATCTTCTTTAAAACTAGATGAACTTTTTAGTGAATTTGAACTTCATGAGCAAACTAATGCACAGCCAACCGAGAAAGGTATTGCGTTGGTTGCAGGTACAAGCCGAACCCGAGAACCGAGACCACGACGGAGAACCGAACCAGCATCGGAAGCTGAACCAGATTCTGACGATGAAGAAGGTGACATTACAACCGAGCTGGTAAACCTCGTGAAGAAGCTCTACAAGACGAAAGGATTCGACAAAAGAGATCTAAAAAAGGCAGTAAAATCAAAGGAAGGCCCACAAAATACAAAGATGAAGTTTGAAGTTACATGCTACGGGTGTAACCAAAAAGGGCACATCAAATCCAACTGCCCTAACCTGAAGGAGGTCAAAAAGCAAAGAAGGAAAAAGGTCCTTAAGGCAACATGGGACGAATCTTCATCGGAGGACGACGACGACGAGCTCGAACAAACGAGTCTACTCGCATTAATGGCCCGGGACCAAGTCGTTGAATATGGATGCGAGAGCGAGTCTGAGGCAGAGTCCGAGCAAAGCCACGGATCCGTATCCGTTTCCGAAGGACCAGACCCCGCTGTAAGTATCTCCCGGTTGAACATTTTAGTTAGCTATTTATTGCGCAAATTAGCTAAGTCAAACCTGAAAGTTAAGTCACTTCTAAAGAAATTAAGTGTCCTTAAAGAAGTGGCTGACACCAAACCCTCACCTGACCAGAGTCAGACTGAATTTCTAACTCAAGTTCAAAAATTTGAGGAAGAAAATTCAACTCTAACAAATCAGGTTAAAGATTTAGAAAATACCTTAGAACGGTTTACTTTGAGCTCCAAGAATTTGGACTTGATTCTTGGGACACAAAGAGCCGTCTACAACAGAACTGGGCTGGGATACAAAAGTAAATATAGATCTTATTTATCATTAATAAACAAACAAAGTATTAAATCAGTCCAAGCATGGGTTTCCAAGTCTAACTTGGTCAATCAAGTTGGACTTGGCCAATACTGGGTTCCGAAGGATCAAATATACTACCTCGATAGACCATATCGAGGCCATGCTCCAGGGGGAGCAAAAAGAAAAACAATCCTAAAAATTTAAAATTCTAAATTCAAAATTAAAATTAAATTCAAAATTTAAAATTAAATTCAAAATTCGAAATTGAAATTAAAATTAAATTTAAAATTTAAAATTAAATTCAAAATTCGAAATTGAAATTAAAATTAAATTCAAAATTTAAAATTAAAATTCAAAATTCGAAATTGAAATTAAAATTAAATTCAAAATTTAAAATTAAATTCAAAATTCGAAATTGAAATTAAAATTAAATTCAAAATTTAAAATTAAATTCAAAATTCGAAATTGAAATTAAAATTAAAATTAAATTCAAAATTCGAAATTGAAATTAAAATTCTATATTCAAAATTTAAAATTAAATTCAAAATTCAAAATTAAATTCGAAATTAAAATTTAAAATTCTAAATTCAAAATTTAAAATTAAAATTCAAATTTAATTTAAATTCGAAATTCCAAATTCTAAATTCGAAATTCGAAATTCTAAATTCAAAAATAGATGGTGGATCCAAACTAGCTGGCACCTCCAACTGAACTACCCGACAGGGTAACTGAACCTAATTTACCCGAAATGGGTAAAACAAGAGTAGATTACCCGGCAGGGTAATTAAGGATAGTTTAAAAAGGGCTGAGTTTAACTTTAACCACAGTACCGGTGAAGTTTTTGGATGATAGTACGTTAGGGAAACTTGGGCATCGCATGTCTAGGAAGATATGGCTTCGACTTGGTGCATTTAGCCAAGTGGAACTGACCGAAGCTACCCTTAAATGGATCCTAACTAGTTAGACCAAGGTTTAGTACTAAGCTCAATGGGTAGGACTATTTGGAAAACCTCGAAGGCATGGTTACTTTAATGAGTTCCTTGTGACTCACCATAGCCCAGAAGTTTATCCAAAGAATGCTTACTTGTTGAACCCAAAGCTAAACCTGAATCTAACACAAAGTTAACCCAAACCTTAAAATTGAATTATAATTCATCTCACAATAATTATAGGTTTACCTGATTGAAAATTTAGATCGGGTGAGATGACTAAAAATTAAAACTAAAATTAACTTAAATCAAGTTAATTCAAAACTAATTTCAAAATCATTTCAAAAATCTTTTAAAACTAATTTCAAAATCATTTCAAAGATCTTTTAAAACTAATTTCAAAATCATTTCAAAAATCTTTTAAAACTTAAATTCAAAATCATTTCAAAGATCTTTTAAAACTAATTTCAAAATCATTTCAAAGATCTTTTAAAACTAATTTCAAAATCATTTCAAAAATCTTTTAAAACTAATTTCAAAATCATTTCAAAATCTTTTTTTCAAAAATCTTTTAAAACTAATTTCAAAATCATTTCAAAAATCTTTTAAAACTTAATTTCAAAATCATTTCAAAAATCTGTTAAAACTTAATTTCAAAATCATTTCAAAAATCTTTTGGAAAATCAATTTCAAAATTATTTTAAAAACCTAAATTTCAAAATTATCTTAAAAACTTAAATTTCAAAATTATCTTAAAAAAAAAAACTTAAATTTCAAAATTATTTTAAAATTATCTTAAAAAACTTAATTTCAAAATCATTTAAAAAATCTTTTAAAACTAATTTCAAAATCATTTCAAAAATCTTTTAAAACTTAATTTCAAAATCATTTCAAAAATCTTTTAAAACCTAATTTCAAAATCATTTCAAAAATCTTTTAAAACTAATTTCAAAATCATTTCAAAAATCTTTTAAAACTAATTTCAAAATCATTTCAAAAATCTTTTAAAACTTAATTTCAAAATTAATTTCAAAATCTTTAAAACTTAATATCAAAAATTAATTTCAAAATTTTTAAAACTTAATTTCAAAATCATTTCAAAATTTTTAAAACTTAATTTCAAAAATAATTTCAAAATTTTTAAAACTTAATTTCAAAATCATTTCAAAATTTTTAAAACTTAATTTCAAAATTATTTCAAAAACTTAAATTTCAAAATTATCTTAAAAAAAAAAAACTTAAATTTCAAAATTATTTTAAAAAAAAAAAACTTAAATTTCAAAATTATTTTAAAACTTAAATTTCAAAATTATTTCAAAACTAAATTTCAAAACTCTTTCAAAATTTATCTCTAACAAGTTTACTTCAACTATCGTGAAATCCATTAAAACAATTCAACCACGTCCTATGTAGGAATTGGATCAATGGATGTTGGATAGTGGCTGCTCCAGACACATGACTGGAGATAAATTGAAGTTTACTAAACTCACGTACAAGAACTTAGGATCAGTTGCATTCGGTAACGAAGGTCAACTTAAGGTAATCGGAAGAGGTAATATCGAACTCAACTCCGATTTTATTATTCGAAAAGTCCTTTTAGTTGAAAATTTCATGTTTAATTTACTAAGTATAAGCCAATTGTGTGATAGCGGATACTTAGTAACTTTTGACAAAACCAAGTGTTTAGTTAAAAACATTGAAAATCCTGAAATCTTACTTAAAGGACTTAGGATAAATAATATGTATTCAATTAATCTACCGACATCCTCAACAAAGTGTTTTCTAACAAAAGAAGAGGAAACTGATTTGTGGCACAGAAGATTGTGTCACACTCACACTAGACTCATTTCAAAAATGAGTCATAATGGTCTAGTTAGAGGTTTGCCCAAATTAAAATTTATTGAAAACTCAATCTGTAATGCTTGTCAACAAGGAAAACAAAACAAGTCAACCCACAAGTCAACCAATCTAGAAAGAACTAACACTTTACTTGAGCTCCTTCACCTTGACCTATTTGATTCACATGGAGCCAAGTCACTAAACAAAAACCAGTATTGTTTAGTGATAATTGATGACTACTCTAGATTCACATGGGTAAAATTTCTAAAAACAAAAGATGAAACCTATGAAATATTCAGTAATTTTTGCAAATTAGTAGAAAATGAAAAAGACACTAAAATTAAACGAATAAGAAGTGATCATGGGGGAAAATTTGAAAATCATAAGTTTACCCAACTTTTTAAAATAAATGGATATCAACATGAATTTTCATGTCCTAGAACCCCCCAACAAAATGGTCTAGTGGAACATAAAAATAGAACACTACAAGAAGCCGCTAGAACCATGCTAAATGAATATAATTTAAATCACCAATTTTGGGCTGAAGCAATAAATACAGCAAATCATATTCAAAACAGAATCTTGATTAACAAATTTCACAACAAAAACTCCTTATGAACTATATTATCATAAAATTCCTAACTTAAATTATTTAAAAGTATTTGGATGTAAAGTTCACATTTTAAATACTAAAGATTATTTAAGAAAATTCACACCCAAATCTAACAAAGGAATATTTTAGGATACTCCTCAAACAGTCGAGCCTATAGAGTCTACAATCAAAACACCCTAAAAGTTGAAGAAACTAATATAATATTTGATGAAGAAAATAATCTACCAGATATAAATGAGAATGTTGATATTGATCCAAGAAATATAGAAGATGATGAAATTCAACCAAATCTTAATAAACCAGAGGAACCAGCCCCTGACCCACTTATAAGACCAACTAGGGCCAGTACCTCTCACCCATCTGATCAAATTTTGGGTGATCCAAACCTACGAGTCAGAACTAGATCCTCTTATAGAATCCACAGTCAGATTGCCCTAATTTCTAAAATCGAACCAAAAACAATAGAAGAAGCACTACCTGACCCGGACTGGATCATAGCTATGCAGGAAGAGTTAGCCCAATTTGAGAGAAATCAAGTCTGGGAACTTGTATCTAAACCCTCAAATAAATCAATAATCGATACAAAATGGGTATTTAGAAACAAGCTAGATGATCAAGGCGAAATAATTAGAAATAAGGCTAGGCTTGTAGCTAAAGGATTTAGCCAAGTTGAAGGTTTGGACTATGATGAAACCTATGCCCCAGTAGCTAGACTCGAATCCATTAGAATGTTGTTAGCCTATGCAGCAAACAAAGGATTTAAACTATACCAAATGGATGTCAAGTCAGCATTCTTAAATGGATTTATTAAGGAGGAAGTATATGTAAGCCAACCCCCAGGATTTGAGGACTTAGGATATCCTAATCATGTATTTAAGTTAAAAAAGGCCTTGTACGGACTTAAACAAGCCCCTAGGGCATGGTATGAACGATTATCAAATCACTTAATATCCAAAGGTTTCAACCAAGGTCAAATAGATCCAACTCTATTTGTAAAACTCAGAAAAAGACATCTTCATAGCTCAAATCTATGTTGATGATATAATTTTTGGATCAAATAACTCTAAATTTTTAAAAGAATTTATTAGACTAATGGAAAATGAATTTGAAATGAGTATGGTTGGTGAACTTAATTTTTTCTTAGGCTTACAAATAAAACAAATTAAAGATGGAATATACATTTATCAAACTAAATATGCAAAGGAATTAATTAAAAAATTCTGCATGGAAAATTCAAAAATAATAAATACTCCAATGGAAACCAACATTAACATAGACTCTGACCCTGAAGGAAAACCAGTAGATCCAAAATACTATAGGAGTGCCATAGGAAGCTTGCTTTACCTAACTGCAAGCCGACTCGACATATTATTTGCGGTTGGTATGTGCGCAAGATACCAATCTTGTGCAAAAGAGTCACATTTAACCTATGTTAAAAGAATACTTAGGTACATTAAAGGTACTCTAAATATAGGACTCTTGTACCCTAGAACTTGCACCTTTGACCTTCTTGGCTATTCTGACTCGGATTACGCCGGATGCAAGTTAGACAGAAAAAGCACAAGTGGTAGTTGTCAATTTCTAGGGCAATGCCTAGTAAGTTTGTCAAGTAGAAAGCAACATTGTGTTGCTTTATCTACCACTGAAGCTGAATATATAGCCTTAGGTGAATGCACATCTCAATTGCTTTGGATGATGCACACTCTTAAAGACTATCAACTGAACTATCATAACACAAAAATCTCAATTGATAATATAAGTTCCATAAATTTAACAAAAACCCCAATTCATCACTCAAGGACTAAACATATAGAAGTGAAGCACCATTTTGTAAGGGATCATGTAGCTAAGGGTGATATTATACTCAACTATGTTGAGTCAAAATCAAATCTAGCTGACATCTTCACAAAACCCTTACCTGAACTTGAGTTCAACTCACTTAGAAGACAAATAGGAATGTGTTGGGTAGAATAGACAATGTTTTTTAAATTGGTTATCATTTGCTTTTAAAATTTCTAAGAAAATACTTATTTCAAAATTCCTATTTCTTAGAATTTTCAAAAATTCGGATTACGCCTAGGTTTCCCCCTAGAAATCATGTTCCTCTAGCTTTAAGCCAGAGCATCTCACAAACACCTAGGTCTACCTTGCTTGTGTTTTGAAAAACTCAGAAAGGCGTGAGATGCATAGGGTATTGCCTGGACTCAAGAATGCTTATATCTGTGCATCAATATGAGTCTGGGCGTTAAATATGCAATAAACATTAATCAAGTTAAGTTCTCCAGCTCTACTCAACTCTAACTGGACCAAATGGACTTAATTTGACTAACCATGTGAAAGCTACTGCCCTCTAGGCAATCAGCAAGTAGCTAAAGGTTAGACAATTGGGAAAAGTGTGTTTCAATTTTTTTAAGCATGATTGTACTTTAAGGTTCTAATCAAATTACTTTACCTGATTATTTTAAGGCTCTGATACTTAATCAAATTAAACTCAGTAATTTAATTTGACTCATGCTTGTACTAGAAAACAAACTACTGCTACTCCCTATGTCCTAAAACTAAATATTTTTCTTTAATATCAAAGTTTCTTCAAAATGCGTATTCAAAACTTAATTACAGTTTTTCAAAACTTATCCATGTAATTGAGTATTCAAATATTTTCAAATCTAGTCAACTTTTTATAACGTTTTAAAGTTTTCAAGTGACCTCATATTTTATAACTTCTAAGCAAATCCTTTTATTGAAAATTCAAATACTTATATTTTCAAACTTAGTTAATTTTAAGACTATTTTAACTAGACTTAGTTAGATTGTACTCTAAACTTAGCTATTTGGCAAAATATTTTCTCAATACAAATCATTTCGAAGCTGAATATATAGCTAAGTATTTTCAAATTTGGCAATCTAAGAAGAAAATTTATTGTTATCCCTCTTTGAAAATTTTCCTTCAGAAAAATACAAATCTACTTTCAAACTGGTTTGTTTTTGATATATGGCAAAGGGGGACAGTAGGTAATTAAAGTTAAAGGAAAATTCAAAGTATTTTATAAAAGGAGGGCTGTTATTAAGGGGGAGTCTAATATCACAAAGTTAAAAGTTTCCAGATTAACTGATATTGCATTTGAAGTTTATTTACTTAAGCTTGGTTAACTTTATGCAGTCTTTATGCAGTTATTACATATGTTGTTTTTCTTAACTTTGAATTACGTGTTGCCATAATCAAAAAGGGGGAGATTGTTGGTGCGGGAAGCATCCGACGATCGAACCTAAGTTTTGATAATGGCAAAGGATTCAAAGTTAAGGTGCTTTGTTATCTGACAGCTTTTGTTGAGTGTTTCAGGAAAGTTCTAACTGCGGTTAGGCAAGGTAAAACCCTAGGGGGTGGTAACCCTAGGTCATAGGGGGTGGTAACCCTATGCGGAAAGTCTTGGCAGGTCGGTGGCTTCAGGCAAAAGTCCTAGGGGGTGGTAACCCTAGGTGGAAAGTCCTGGTGTCACGAACCAGGTGAAAGTCTGAATCGGCCGGTGGGCGGATGTTCAAGAGAAGTCCGAAGCATCGAAAGCCGAGCAAAGTCCACGATCCGGAGGATCGATCGGCAATGTAAATCTCCGAGTGGAGTAGGTGAGCGCGTTCCCGAGAGGGAAACAGAGGCTGAGTCGACCTAGGGTTTCGGTAGGAAACCGAAGTCGACTTGACGATCAAGAGATTAAATATTTCAATAGTTATATCATTTTTGTGCTAACTTTGTCTGCAGGGTATTTTGGGATTAACATATCTTGCGAGGACCAAAGTACACGGATGAACAGTGTCCGAGGCGCCTCCATGGAGCTTGGAGGCGCCTGGGGTGCAGAAGTAGACTGGAGGCGCCTTGAATGGAGTTCAAGGCGCCTTGGATAGGCTGAAGGCGCCTTAAACCAGATAGAGTTCGACCAGGTCAGTGCTGATCCACGCGGGTGACTCGGCTCGTTCAAGGCGCCTTGGTGAACAGTATAAGGCGCCTTGAACCCCCTTTATAAGGGGTCTCGACCAGCAGCTTAATCATCTTCTTCCAAGTGATTCAAGTGCTACGTGCTGCTCCAAACGACGTTCCGAAGTGCTGCTACTTGTGCCCGACGACCAGGAGCTCCGAATCTTCATTTCTTTGTCGTTGGTATAATTATTTACTGTCGTTTATTGTACTTCAACTTGTAATCTTTTATCGAGCTTATAGTTGTTGCCCACCGGAAGCGATCAAGGATCGCGGGCCTTCGAGTAGGAGTCGCCTTAGGCTCCGAACGAAGTAAACGACCGTGTCTTTGTGTTTGTGTTTATTTACATTTTCTGCTGCGTATTTTACTCCGATAGTTTTACGAATCGAACGAAATAGCCGCGAGCGCTATTCACCCCCCCCTCTAGCGCGTCTCGATCCAACACTTAGACCATCCAAATCATGTCCTTAGACTAAAAAAAGGCTCTATACAGACTAAAACAAGCACCCAGGGCATGATATGAACGGTTGTCTAATTACTTAATAGAAAAAGGGTTTCACCAAGGTCAAGTTGATTCAACCCTTTTTGTAAAAACCCTAGAAAATGATATTTTCATAGCCCAAATCTACGTCGATGATATCATATTTGGCTCAACTAACTCTAACTTCTTAAAAGAATTTACAAAATTAATGGAAAATGAATTTGAAATGAGTTTAGTAGGGGAACTTAACTTCTTCCTAGGACTACAAATTAAGCAAACAAAAGATGGAATTTACATTTACCAAACCAAATATGCTAAGGAGTTAATTAACAAATTTGGAATGGAAAACTCAAAAAATATTAACACAACAATGGCCACCAACATTAAAATTGACTCAGACTTAGAAGAAATATCAGTAGACTTGAAATACTATCGAAGTGTGATAGGAAGTCTACTGTACCTAACTGCAAGTCAACCGGACATTCTTTTTTTCAATAGGTATGTGCGCAAGATATCAATCTTGTGTAAAAGAATCCCACTTAACTTATGTTAAAAGAATACTTAGATATATTAAGGGAACCCTCAATGTAGGATTATGGTACCCTAGGACTTGCACTCTTGATCTAACTGGTTATTCTGACTCAAACTATGCCGGGTGTAAGCTAGATAGAAAAAGCACAAGTGGTAGCTATCAATTTCTAGGTCAGTGCTTAGTAAGTTGATCTAGTAGAAAGCAACACTGTGTTGCCCTGTCAACCACTGAAGATGAATACATAGCCCTATGAGAATGTGTATCTCAACTATTATGGATGATGCATACCCTAAAAGACTACCAGTTAGAATATCACAATACTAAAATTTCAATTGACAACATAAGCTCAATTAATTTAACCAAGAACCCAATTCACCACTCAAGAACTAAACATATAGAAGTAAAACATTATTTTGTAAGGGATCACGTAGCTAGGGGTGATATTGTACTTAATTATGTTGAGTCTAAATCAAACCTAGCTGACATATTCACAAAACTCTTACCTGAACTTGAGTTCAGTGCACTTAGAAGGCAAATTGAAATGTGTTTGGTGGAATAGAACTTAGTTGCTTATTTCTACTTACCATTTTTTTTCTTAATTCTGTACACATAGGAATGTGTTGGGTAGAATAGATCTTGACTTTCAAATCAATGTCTTACATCTAAATTTAAAATTGTTTTTGGTGATCTTCAAAATTGCTTCATCTTAAAATTATCATTAAAATTCTAGGAAAAATAATGTTTTCAAAATCCCAATCTTTTTAGTTTTTCAAAATTTGAACTTAGCCTAGGATCTTCCCCTTAGATATCATGTTCCCCTAGTTTCAACCAGCGCATCTCACAAACACACTAGGCATAACTTGTTTGTGTTTGAAAGAAACTTAGAACGGTGTGAGATGCATAGGGTACATCCTGGACTCCAGAATGCTTATCTCTGTGCATCATAGTGAGTTTGGGCGTCAAAAACTAACTTTACATTAATCAAGTTAAATGTACCAGCCCTAGTCAAATCTAACTGGATTACTAACTTAACTTGACTAACCAAGTGAAAACTGTTACTCTCTGGGTATTCAGCCAGTAGACAAAGGTTAGACAGTTGGTTAAGGATATTAAAATTTCAAATTGACTCAATTTGCACTTTAAGGCTCTGATACCTTGCTAAAGGAAATTGATTAATTTACAATCTATTTAACTCAACTCATGCTTGGACATTAGGGTTTTAAGCTTATTGCTCCTCTATTGCCTTTAAAGATTTTCAAATTCTTAAAAATTTTAAATTTTTAGCCATCTTCAAAATTAACTAAGTCATATCAAAAGACTTTTTGAATTCTATTTCAAAAATTAAGGTCTCAAGTTAACCTAACTTTTTAGAAGCTTTTAAAAATTATTAAAAAAAGCTAATCGAAATTAATGGTTTTTAAAGGCTTTAAGACTTTAACGAAATATTTTTTCAACAAAGCCTTTTGAAATCTTTTTAATTGCAAAACTTAGCCAACTATTTTCGAAACTTGCCTTTCAAAAATCGTTTGTTCCAATTTTTCACAATTTACCCAAACTTTGCCCAAATTATGGCTAAGTAAAAAGAGTTTTTAATATAAGTAAAATTTTGCCTAACTTCAAAACTAAAGTAAAACCTACAAGAAATGTTGTTTTAAAGTAAAAACTTTTTGGTTCAAAACGTAATTTATTTGTTTTTAAAAACTTAGACCTTTCATCTTGTCTCATTTCATCCTACAATGGTTTTTGATATATGGCAAAGGGGGAGAGTAGGACAAATTCAAAATACTAATTCAAATTAAGTGATAAGAAAAACAGAGCTCTCATTAAGGGGGAGCCTTGTACACTATGTTTTAGCTTAAATAATGCTTGCACTTAAACTGTTTATAGCTTGCTTATGTTTATTTGTGCATCTTGTTCTACTTAACTTTGAATTTTTCTTGCCATAATCAAAAATGGGGAGATTGTTGGTGCGGGAAGCATCCGACGATCGAACTTAAGTTTTGATAATGGCAAAGGGATTCAAAGTTAAAATTCATTGTTATCTAATGTGCTTAAATGAGGTTTCAGGAAAAGTCCTAACTGTGGTTAGACAGGTGGAAAAACCTAAGGGGCGATAACCTTAGGTCTTAGGGGGTGATAACCCTAAGTGAAGGAAAATACTAAGGGGCGGTAACCTTAGGTCATAGAGGGTGGTAACCCTAGGTGGAGAAAAACCCTAGGGCGGGGTAACCCTAGGTCCTAGGGGGTGGTAACCCTAGGTGGAGAAAAATCCTAGGGGGCAGTAACCCTAGGTCCTAGGGGGTAGTAACCCTAGACAGAAAGTACAGTCGGTCTGGAGGACCGGACTGGCACAATGTAATGTCTCCAGAAGGGAGTAGGTGAGGACGCGTTCCCCGTAGAGGGAACTGTTGGTTGCTACTCGGAAAACCTAGAGGTTCCACTGTACAAAAAATGTTGTACAAAGGTCTGAACCTTTTCCTAGCTACCATGTGTTCTTTTAAATTAAATTTTGGATCGTCTGCGGAACTTAACACGTTTGATCTAAAACTTAATCTATTCGTTCTTTTAGGTTTTGACTTGGGTCTCCTGCAGAACTTAACACGTTCGACCCAAATCACCTTAAGTTATTAATTCCATTAAATATTAATTTCCATAATTGGTTCCCAGTACTGACGTGGCGAGGCACATGGCCTTCTTGGATATGGGAGCAACCACCACCGACTAGACAAAACCTTTTATAGAAATCTAATATTTAATTTCCTAAAATAACTTTAGGTTAACCAAAAAGAACAATCAAATCACAAGGGGAAATAAAAACAAAAGAACACAACTTCGAAAAATATATTCGAAATACTAGAATGTAAACCTCTTGTATTTGGTATTATTTCCATAAATAACTAGCATGATGCAAAAAGGAAAAATTACTAGTTATACCTTCTAGAAAGACCTCTTGATCTTCTACCGTATTCCTCTTCTAACCTCGGACGTTGTGTGGGCAACGATCTTTCGAGATGAGAAACCACCAAACACCTTCTTCTCCTCCTAGCTAGGTTCGGCCAACAATAAGGAAGCTTCACCAAGGAAGAAGATCAAAACACCAACCAAGCTCCAAGAGATGCTAGCTTTCTCTCTTTCTTCTTCTTCTTCTCCAAGTAGTATCCGGCCACCACAAGAGCTCCAAGGGGAGAGAGAGGTTCAGCCACCACAAGAGGAAGAGAGGGAGAGGATGATGGCCGGCCACACCAAGGAACAAAAGAGGGAGAGAAATAATAGAGGTTGTCTCTCATGAAGGCACCCTCACCCCTTCTTTTATATTCCTTGGCCTAAGCAAATTAGGAAATTTAATTATAATAAAATTTCCTTAATTTCCTTGACATGATTTAATTGAGAAAAATAAAATAAAATTTCCCCAATTAAATTCTAATGGCCGGCCACATCATGAAATCAAATTAGACAAGTTTCAATCAACAATTAAAACTTCCTAATTTGTTTCCAGAAATTTTAAAAATAAAATTTCTCTTCAAAATCTCTTCATGGTTGATAAAAAGAAATTTTCATAATTTTAATTTTACAACATGTGAATAATTTTTAAAGAGAAAATAAAATATCTCATCAATCTACAAATAAGGAAAGAGATCTAATCTCTTTCTTTAATCTTTTATAGATCTTTTACAAGAGAGATAATTTAATTTTAATTCTCTTTAATAAATTATATCTTCCACATAATAAAAATTAAAATTAAAATTTTTTTTTAATTTAATTTGGTCGGCCCCTCTAGCTTGGGTTCAAGCTAGGGCCGGCCACCTATTAGGCCGGCCCTAGCTTGGTTCCCAAGCTAGCTTGGCCGGCCCCCTTTAGGTGGGTATAGAAGGTGGATATAGGTGGGTATAGTACTCTATAAATAAGAGGCTACGATATGGACCGAGAGGAGGAATTGGTTTTGGTCTCCCGATAAAATTAAGCATCCCGTGTTCGCCCCGAACACACAACTTAATTTTATCAATAATAATTCATTCCACTAGAGAACTATTATTGAACTACCGCACTAATCCCAAATTATATTTTTGGGCTCCTTCTTATTATGAGTGTGTTAGTCTCCCTGTGTTTAAGATATCGAATGTCCACTAATTAAGTGAGTTACTGACAACTCATTTAATTAATATCATAGTCCAAGAGTAGTACCACTCAACCTTATCATCATGTCGGACTAGGTCCACCTGCAGGGTTTAACATGACAATTCTTATGAGCTCCTCTTGGGGACATTATCAACCTAGTATCTCTAGGACACAGTTTCCTTCTATAATCAACAACACACACTATAAGTGATGCCATTTCCCAACTTATCGGGCTTATTGATTCATCGAACTAAATCTCACCCATTGATAAATTAAAGAAATAAATATAAAATATATGTGCTTGTTATTATATTAGGATTAAGAGCACACACTTCCATAATAACCGAAGTCTTTGTTTCTTTTAAAAGTCAGTATAAAAGAAACGACCTCAAATGGTCCTACTCAATACATTCTAAGTGTAATAGTGTAATTATACAGTCAAGATAAACTGATACCTAATTACACTACGACCTTCTAATGGTTTGTTCCTTTCCATTTTGGTCGTGAGCTACTGTTTATAATTTATAAGGTACTGATAACATCATCTTCTGCATGTGGCACCACATATTATGTTATCTACAGTATAAATTAATTGAACAACTACATTTATCATAAATGTAGACATTTTACCAATGTGATTCTTATTTCTAGATAAATGTTTTATACCAAAAGTTAGGCTTTTAGTATTCATTCTAACAATCTCCCAGTTATACTAAAAGACTAAGCTGCCATATCTGCTGCCATACATCTGATTCCCATGCCTTTCAAAAAGCTCTTGCCTTAAGGACCTTAGGTTATCATCTGATGCAATCTAGGCGGCAACAACTTCTCCTCGTTATACAATTTCTCGTATTGGGTAGTACTTGCGCTCTATTGTGTTTACTTGCCTTATAGACTCATGGTTTCTTCGAGTTTGCTACTGCACCATTATTATTACAATAAATTGTAATAATCTTTGGACAAACTAGAAATCATATCTAAGTCTATCTTGATGTTATTAAGTCATTCATCTTTTATGGCTACCTCAGAGGCCTGTCATATACTCAGCTTCTATGGTGGAGTCCAGAAAAACACCTATGCTTATCACTCTTCCATAGTTATGACTTTTCCTCCTAAAGTAAACACAAAATCCCGAGGTTGACTTATTATTGTTCCTATCCGATTGGAAGTCAAAATCCATGCAACCCACAAGAACCAAATTAACTGCCTTGTGAGCTAGCATATAATCTCTAGTGCCTCTAAGGTACTTCAATATATGCTTTACTGCAGTCCACTGTCCTTGTCCAGGGTTACTTTGATATCTGCTACCCTTGGCAAAACAGATTTCTGATCTCGTGCATAGCATACATTAGGCTTCCGACAGCCGAAGCATAAAGAACTGCCTTTATTTCCTTTATCTCCTTTGATGTCTACAGAGACATATCTTTAGATAAAGTTACTCCATCCTGAAAAGGTAAGAAACCTTTCTTGGAGTTTTGCATGCTTAAAACGAGCAAGGATTTTTCCGATGTATGAAGTTTGGGATAAGTAAAATATTCTTTTCTTGCGATCCCTTATTACTTTGATCTCAAGAATATATACATTCTCCCAAGTCCTTTATATCGAATTATTTGGACAACCATACCCCTACTTCTGACAATATTTTGATATTGTTTCCAACTACCAAAAATGCTATCTACGTATAGTACAAGAAATACCACCATGTTTCCATCACACCTTTTGTATACACAAGACTTATCCGTTTACTCAATAAATCCATAGGTCTGGATTACTTTGATAAACTGGATATTCCAAGACCTTGAAGCTTTGCCTCAGTCTATAGACTGACTGAGCTTGCACACAAGATGCTCTTAGCCCTTTGCAATGAACCCTTCTGGTTGCTTTATATGGATGCTTTCATCAAGACTTCCATTAAGTAATGCTATCTTGACATCCACTTGCCAAATAGATAAAAGAATCCAGATAGACTTAAGCATGGCTACCAGTGAAAAAGTTTCCTTTTTCATCAAGCCTTGCTTTGAAAGTTACTACCTTCCTTTCTATTCCTCTTTTCCTATTATAGACCTTTTAACACCCAAAGGCTTTTACACCATTTGGTGGTTCTACAAGCTTCCAGATTTTATTAGAATACATATATTCTAATTCTGTTATTCATTACTCTTTGCCAAGATGTTGCATCTTTATCTTGGAGTGTTTCGTCATATGTCCGGAGATCAGGTTCATGTCCTCCAGGGATCGAGTCCAAAAACTCTCCCAAAACATGAATCGTTTTAGGTTGCCTAACAACCCTCCCACTACGACAAGGCACTTTCTGCAATTGTGTATCATTTGTGATACGTGTTGCAGTTTCCTTGTGGTATCTCATCTTGTACAGTTGGTACTAGATTAGACATGTCTTTTATTATTTCCTTAAGAACAAATTTTCTTATGGGCACATGGTTTATTACATAGTCCTTTTCTAAAAATCGATCATTGATGCTAACAATGACCTTCTGATTTTTAAGACTATAAACCTACTTTCATTTCTTTAGGATAACCCACAAACAAGTGAATTCCTGTCCAACTTATCATTGTCTCTCTTCTGCATATGTGCTGGACTACCCGAATCCGAATATGCTTCGAAATAGGCTTACGCCTATTCAGCAATTCTATATGAGTAGAGAGTTCTGTCTTTGGAAGGTACTATATTCATTTCCGTTTCCAGAGTATATCCTTAAAATGATTTTGGTAATATTCTAAATAACTCATCAATCTACTTATTTCCATAAGAGTCCTATACCTTCCTTTTTCTACACCATTCTGTTGGGGTATACCAGGTGCAGTTAGTTGGGATTGAATCCCTACTTCTGATAAGTGACTCCTAAATTCTCCCAAGAGGTACTTGCCACTACGATCTTACCATAGTGACTTTTACTTTAACATTTCTCCGCATCAGCCTTGTACTCTTTGAATTAATCAAAGTACTTAGACTTTCGGTACATTAAGTAAATTTATTTGTATCTTGAATAGTTGTCTATAAAATAGACGAAATATTCAATACTACCTCTTGTCTGGATAGTCATAGGATCACACAAATCAGAATGAACCAATTTCAACATATCTTTGACTCCATACCCCTTATACTTAAAAACTTCTTGGTTATTTTTCTTTCAAGTAAGACTCGTAGGTTGGAAAGATTTCCACTACTAATGAACCCAAAAGTTCATCAGCTACCAATGAATCCTACTCAAGTTAATATAACCTACCCTTAGAAGCCAAATATATAATTGGTTCATTTTCGAAGGTTACTTTCTCTTAAAGTTAGAAGATGTGTTACTAATTTCCATTTGTTGCATCATGAGAGTTATTGGATTTATAAATTGCCAACCAACGTACCAGAACAGATAACTTCCCTCTTTTTCTTAATAACAACTTTGTTATTAAAAGAGGCAGAATATCAAGTTCTTTGAATAGTTTAGAAACTAAAAACTAGTTCTTTCTAAACTTGGTGCGTAAAGACAATCACTCAAAAATCCATGTTTTATTGTTATCAAAAGATAAACATCTCCCACTGCAACAGCTACCATTTTTACAGTAGTGCCCATGTAGACAGTGTTTTAATTTTCATTTAGTTGCCGGGTTTCCTGGAACCCTGCAATGAATTACGGACATGATTAATGGCATCTGTATCTACACTCCAGGTTCTGGTAGATAACACCACTAAACATGTTTCAACTAATGAATTAAATACACCTATATTGTTCTTAGTTCTAAGAAGACAGTTTACCTTAATGTCCAAGTCCTATTTCTAATCATTACAATTGGGATTACTAAGTCTTTCTTATAGTATGACTACTAGGGGATTGATAAACATTTTAAATCCTAAGAATCACAAAAATACTTGGTCAAGATCAACTCCTTAAAAATCCCCATGAATTTTGTATGCCACGATAGTGTGGACGTATACAAAATCGAAGAGAAGATTTTATTCATTAATTTTATTATCTCGTCAACTTTACTTTATGACGAATACAATTAATAGTTGATCTGTCTTTGATCAAATATTTGGTCAAAAACTTTTGAATTTAAAAAATATTGATTCCTCAAACAATATTATTTAAATTCACCAACACCTCAAACACTGTAATTTTGTATGCCACGTTAGTGTGGACGTATACAAATTCAACATTTGTAAAAGGAGGGTTTTAACCCATTAATTTTATTATCTTGTCAACCTAACTTTTTGACAAATAAAATTAATAGTTGGTATCATTTGGTCACACAAATAATAGCAGTGACTCCGATGGGGAGGATACTATTAGATGTGTCTAAGTGTATACCATTACTTGACACTAAGTCCATTAATAAGATTATGCCCCTTCCGTTGGAGAAGATCACACGCTCTTAATTAACTTCCTATAGTCATCCAAAAATGGAAGTCTGTTCTAGTGATCCACAAACAAGCTCATCCGTTATGGAGGAAGGCACTCAGAGCCAACGCGCAAGCTTGTTTGCATCACTTACAAACCAGTAATGGAGACCATGGGATTTACTTAAAAATCCCTCTCCCACTTAGTTATTTATAAATGAGGAATTTTAACTATGCTAGCCTACTAAATATGTAAACTAACATGCACACACAGCACAATATAAAAGCAATAAATAGAAAATCTAATTTTCAACTATTATGGCTTTTATCTCTTGTTGTCCTCCGTGTGTTGTCATCCCAAGCTGCTGCCATATTTGGCCACTGCCACCGAGTTTAGCTGTCGCATCCATCTTGCTCCTAGTTCCGCTGCGCCTCTGGTCCTTAGAAGGTTCCACACTTTGCAAGATTCGATCCGCGACATAAATAGAATTTTACATTTTGATCCTATATTCCTCGAAGGAATGTACATGTAAACTAGATCGAACATAAAATAAAATTTACATCCATCGATCCTATATTCCATAAAAGGAATGTACATATAACTAGATCAAAAATAAAATCCTAATAAAACTAAATACAGCTACTGCTGTATTTTATAATACAATTATGCACACACAATAAAATGCCCTTGACATGTCCAAGGGTCCAATCACACACATAATAATTATAAGCCATAATAGTTGGATCCTGCATCCACAAAATTAGCACATCCTACTATTAACCTGCCTAAATTATGTATGACATGTGCATAATTAAACTAATAACAAATACACAGAGGCAAAACCCTAGCTCTGATACCAATTGTTGGTTGCTACTCGGAAAACCTAGAGGTTCCACTGTACAAAAAATTTTGTACAAAGGTCTGAACCTTTTCCTAGCTACCATTTGTTCTTTTAAATTAAATTTTGGATCGCCTGCGGAACTTAACACGTTTGATCCAAAACTTAATCTATTTGTTCTTTTAGGTTTTGACTTAGGTCTCCTGCGGAACTTAACACGTTCGACCCAAATCACCTTAAGTTATTAATTCCATTAAATATTAATTTCCATAATTGGTTCCCAGTACTGACGTGGCGAGGCACATGGCCTTCTTGGATATGGGAGCAACCACCACCGACTACACAAAACCTTTTATAGAAATCTAATATTTAATTTCCTAAAATAACTTTAGGTTAACCAAAAAGAACAATCAAATCACAAGGGGAAAAAAAAACAAAAGAACACAACTTCGAAAAATATATTCGAAATACTAGAACGTAAGCTTCTTGTATTTGGTATTATTTCCATAAATAACTAGCATGATGCAAAAAGGAAAAATTACTAGTTATACCTTCTAGAAAGACCTCTTGATCTTCTACCGTATTCCTCTTCTAACCTCGGACGTTGTGTGGGCAACGATCTTCCGAGATGAGAAACCACCAAACACCTTCTTCTCCTCCTAGCTAGGTTCATCCAACAATAAGGAAGCTTCACCAAGGAAGAAGATCAAAACACCAACCAAGCTCCAAGAGATGCTAGCTTTCTCTCCTTCTTCTTCTTCTTCTCCAAGTAGTATCCGGCCACCACAAGAGCTCCAAGGGGAGAGAGAGGTTCAGCCACCACAAGAGGAAGAGAGGGAGAGGATGATGGCCGGCCACACCAAGGAACAAAAGAGGGAGAGAAATAATAGAGGTTGTCTCTCATGAAGGCACCCTCACCCCTTCTTTTATATTCCTTGGCCTAAGCAAATTAGGAAATTTAATTATAATAAAATTTCCTTAATTTCCTTGACATGATTTAATTGAGAAAAATAAAATAAAATTTCCCCAATTAAATTCTAATGGCCGGCCACATCATGAAATCAAATTAGACAAGTTTCAATCAACAATTAAAACTTCGTAATTTGTTTCCAGAAATTTTGAAAATAAAATTTCTCTTCAAAATCTCTTCATGGTTGATAAAAAGAAATTTCCATAATTTTAATTTTACAACATGTGAATAATTTTTAAAGAGAAAATAAAATATCTCATCAATTTACAAATAAGGAAAGAGATCTAATCTCTTTCTTTAATCTTTTATAGATCTTTTACAAGAGAGATAATTTAATTTTAATTATCATTAATAAATTATATCTTCCACATAATAAAAATTAAAATTAAAATTCTTTTTTAATTTAATTTTGCCGGCGCCTCTAGCTTGGGTTCAAGCTAGGGCCGACCACCCCAATTTATACCTAGGTCGGCCCTAGCTTGGTTCCCAAGTTAGCTTGGCCGGCCCCCTTTAGGTGGGTATAGAAGGTGGGTATAGGTGGGTACAGTACTCTATAAATAGGAGGCTACGATAGGGACCGAGAGGAGGAATTGGTTTTGGTCTCCCGATAAAATTAAGCATCCCGTGTTCGCCCCAAACACACAACTTAATTTTATCAATAATAATTCATTCCACTAGAAAACTATTATTGAACTACCGCACCAATTCCAAATTACATTTTTGGGCTCCTTCTTATTATGAGTGTGTTAGTTTCCCTGTGTTTAAGATATCGAATGTCCACTAATTAAGTGAGTTACTGACAACTCATTTAATTAATATCTTAGTCCAAGAGTAGTACCACTCAACCTTATCATCATGTCGGACTAGGTCCACCTGCAGGGTTTAACATGACAATCCTTATGAGCTCCTCTTGGGGACATTATCAACCTAGTATCTCTAGGACACAGTTTCCTTCTATAATCAACAACACACACTATAAGTGATGTCATTTCCCAACTTATCGGGCTTATTGATTCATCGAACTAAATCTCACTCATTGCTAAATTAAAGAAATAAATATCAAATATATGTGTTTGTTATTATATTAGGATTAAGAGCACACACTTCCATAATAACCGAGGTCTTTGTTTCTTTAAAAAGTCAGTATAAAAGAAACGACCTCAAATGGTCCTACTCAATACACTCTAAGTGTACTAGTGTAATTATACAGTCAATATAAACTGATACCTAATTACACTACGACCTTCTAATGGTTTGTTCCTTTCCATTTTGGTCGTGAGCTACTGTTTATAATTTATAAGGTATTGATAACATCATCTTCTGCATGTGGCACCACATACTATGTTATCTATAGTATAAATTAATTGAACAACTACATTTATCACAAATGTAGACATTTGACCAATGTGATTCTTATTTCTAGATAAATGTTTTATACCAAAAGCTAGGCTTTTAGTATACATTCTAACAGGAACAGTAGGCGACGGGTCGACCTAGAGTTTTCGGTCGAAAATCTGAAGTCAGACCAGGATAGCCTGATGACTGTCAACCACTTAATTTGTCATGTTTATATCTATTCTAACTTTGTCTTACAGGGTACGGTGTTGTTTCGTAACTAACATATCTTACAGGTACAAAAGGAATAAGTTAAGCCTCGGATGAACAGTGTCTGAGGCGCCTCCATGGAGCTTGGAGGCGCCTCGGGTGCAAGCCGAAGCCAACTGTCCAGAGGAGCTGGAGGCGCCTTCATGGTGACTGAAGGCACCTTGGACCGCGGCTTGGAGGCGCCTTGGAGTGGCTTGAAGGTGCCTTCAAGTAGATGAGGTGCGACCGGATCAGTGCTGATCCACACGGCTGACTCGGCGTCTTGAAGGCGCCTCAAATGGGCTTTAAGGCGCCTTCAGCAGTGAATAAAAGGAAGTCTCGAGCAGCATTCTGGGACAACTACGTGAAAGCAATCCTTCTGCATCCAGCTGCTAACGAGCCCATCCCAAAGTGCTGCAACAACATCCCGATGACCCAGAGCTCTGAATCTGCTATTTTCCAGTGTCGTTGGTATATTTAATTTCTATTTATTGTACTTAAATTATAACATCTTTTCGATATTTTAAGTGTTGCCCACCGTAAACTCTCAACGAGCGTGGGCCTTGGAGTAGGAGTCGCCACAGGCTCCGAACCAAGTAAACAAGTTGTGTTTACGTGTGTGTTTGCTTTTATCTTTCCACTGCGTGTTTCGAATCTGTCTCTAAATCATACGAAATAGCCACGAGCGCTATTCACCCCCCCTCTAGCACTTCTCGATCCAACAATTGGTATCAGAGCCCAGACTGCCAGAAGGTTTAACCGCCGACTATGCACAAGAGCTATGATCAGATTGAGCCATGTGAGTACAATATTGATCTAGAACAAAGAAAGTGAGGGCTCCTATGTTCGGATCAAGAGGACCAGACAGGCAAGGAAGTCCTAGTAGGTCGGGTGGCCCGAGGGGCGAGAAGACCTGGTGGGTCGAGGATCAGACATGGAAAGTCTGTGGTCCTTTGTTTCAGGGGGGATTGTTGGGGTTGCAAGGTTGCAAACAAAGTCCCACATTGAAAACACATGGGAAAGATAGTGGGTTTATAAGAGAAAAGATATCTCCATTGACATGAGGCCTTTTGGGTAAAGCCTAAGTGCAAAACCATAAGGGCTTAGGCCCAAAGTGGACAATATCATGCAATTGTGGAGATATCTGAATTCTTTTCGATCCTACATATCTAGCTCCTTAGCTACTAACTGTGGGTGGCAAAACACGCTACCACCAGCTGGTCCAGTGGGCCGTCAGAGCATATAAATGTCACTGTCTGCAGGCGACAATACAAGCTACCACTACTTGGTCCAGTGGGCAGACAAGACTTGTAGCTATCTAGCTATGGACTATGCGTAACAATACACGCTACTACTCTCTGGTCTAATGGGCAGGCCAAAGATAAATGCATATACACAATAATAACCAAACTAGCTAAAATAATCACATCCAAAGGTAAAGCTCTACAAGCTACACTATAATATTGCGAGCATAATGGCATAGGTATAAATAGAAATAAATGGCATGGATAGCAATAAGACTGCATGAATATCAAATAGACTAAATATAAGGATAAGCAATAAAGTATCAACTCAAGAAGTAAATAAAATGGAGTCAAGGTAAGCAGTAATTGTTGTCTAATCATTAAACAACAATAAATAATCATGCACTAAGATCAAAGAAACTATAGAGTTAAAAGCATGAACTACCCACCTCTAATGTAGAGTGTCCAAATCGTCTTCAAGTCCAAAGTCTACCTCGAGCTCAAGTCCTACAAGTATATGACACGAAGCAGATCTAAGGATCTATAAATCATTTAATCAACCTATTGATTATATTTGTCACTCCCCATGTAGTCCCTGTCAGAAGAAATTTTAGCAGCATCTCCCCTGTATGGTGATAATATGAAACTTTACTACATCAACTCATACACGACCAACACGGTCGGAAAAATAATAATAATAATAATAAAACAATCCATAACTGCGTAATTTAACTATAAAATAGCCTCTAGCTGTCAACACAAATACAAGAATCAAAAACAACATCTACACTTACCTCTTCTTCCATCTGGGCAGGCACATAGCAAGACATATCAAATAACATCTAATATCAACGGGGTGAGTCAACTCCTCAGCGGATACCAAATTGACATGCATAGTAAACTATAACTAATAGTAATAAATATGTGCACAGTCTCCTGAGATAATCTACAATGCAAAACTGAAAGAGAAGGGAGAAGTTGTACTCACCAGGACCTCCTATCAGGATAGGTCGTCAGACCGAAAATAACATGTCCCTGTATGCATGTCAATCATATGCATCCATCCAATATGTAGCAAATAAAATAAAACAAACACAAGCAATAAATGCATCATGCATATGATGTCAATGACATGTCCTAGTCACCCCTGACGCCAGTCAGCCATCTCACACACGATGGTGAGACCGAGTGGGTAGGGTTGTGACAACTGTGCACTCTGCCATCACTGCTCCTGATGAGTGATCGAATGGATAGGATGCTGTCGGAGTACACCTATCCTCCTACCCCAAATCATAAGTGGGGGAGCTCAATGGTCTCATCTCCCTAAGCCAGTCCAAAGGAGGGATCCCTGATGTACTACGACGCTGCAGTCACACTACCCATGAGCAGACCAGCGGAGCACTGACAGAGCAACCTGCTGCAACACACCCTGCCTGAATAAAAACCACTAACCTAGGAGTGGTTGTGTGTGCAAATCCATGTAACTAGCAATGTGCTCAACAATAATGGAGTTGTTAATCCCTCAAGATGCAATCATGCGAGATGGTGCATGACACTAAATATGAAAAATCCTAACCATATCTACCTCCAAAAAAATATGTACCAAAATGCGTGGATCAAATAATTAGATCTAGGTACACAAGTCAGATATGTTAAATGACTAGTCTGATATATCCCATGGCATGGTATGTCACTACCTCTATAACATAAATAATAAATAGGGGCATGAATGCTAAACAGGTAACAAACAAAACATGCTCGGAAAATAAATAGTGACATACCGATGCAGATATAAACATAATTATTGCTACTTGTTAAAATCTACTAAGCATATCAACAAGACATTATCAAAAAGAAAAGTCAAGGTACTCACCTCCAATGTAGATCGAGCTAATCAACCTCTATGTCGAAGTGCTCGTCACGAATCTGAATCCTGTAATAAATGATATGGTTTAGCTAAGTTTTATTGTACACAAAATAGCTAAATCAAAATCCTTATTCTCCAAGAACCCTAATTATTCTAAATTTCCATTTTAGGTGTAACTACAACAAGGATAAATTCCTCCTCTAATCAAATCCAAATAGTTATCCCTTCTTTATTGGCATATTACAATTATCCAACACAATTAATGAACCCTAATTAGATCCATCATACACATTTACTTCATGAATAATACTAACCATTCCACAATCCAATAGTTTAACTAAACATAGAACAATGCCAACCACTCACCCAAGATATAGGGATTCCTCAGTTGGTTGATGTCGGAGGTACAAGCTGCAATACCACTGTCCAACATGGTTAAATGCCCAAAAATTAGCAATCCATCACTGCATCACCTATTTTAGAGGATAGGGTTAAGGCTTACCTCAGATTTGGCAACTAAGAAGGTTTTCCCTTGCTACCGGAACAGAGATCCGATAGTGGGATAGCGCTGGTTCCTGCAAGGAGCTATAGCTTCCCTCGGATCTGGCCGGAAGTGACGAGATCACTGCCCAACTCAGTTTGGTTGTCCAATTCAGCAACCCAGCACCTACAACATTTAGGTCAAGCTACTGTAGCAGTTGGCGAAGAAGGGATTGAAGATGGGAACTCGGCACTAACCTCTGTAGAAGAGATAGCCATCGTGGATGCCGATTATAACCGAAACCCAGTGCTAGAACCCTAAACCCAATCCCAGCAAAAATAGGGCTCTGATCTCCTTCTCTTGGCCGGAGATGACTGGTAAGGGGTGGTGATTCAGCGAGCTAGGGCATAGAGGATAAAAAATGATGGTTGTAGCGGTGCCGGCACTGCTCTGTGCAGGGAGAGGGTGAGACGTAGGGCGCTCTCGCTCGGTCGTGGTTGTCGGTGGAGATGGAGACTCAGCACCGGCATGATCGAGCGATGGCGGCGTCAACTGAGGTGCGAGAGGAAGGAGGAAATCTGGTGAACGGAAGAGAGATCGGGCAGAGGCGAAGGAGAGGTGTCCGGCTTCCCTTTGGCCATGACTTTTTGTTTACGGAGGGGAAGAGGAGGTGTCGCGGCGATGGTTTAGGGAAGCCAAAAGGATCGGAGTCGCGACAGGGAGAGGGCATCAGGAGAGCTTAGGGCACGCGGTGGGGGAGAGGAAAGAAAACGGAAATAGAAAAAGAAAAATAATAATAAGAAAAATCAAACATCTCCTCGCTTAAATGGGCTTTTCCGTGACCTAATAATTGATCTCCTTGAACTCGCCATACGAGCCGAAAAATTTTCAAAAAATTCATAAAAATTTTTAAAAATTCCCTTATGATTATTCACCCTTTTTCAATATTTTACATTCTCCCCCACTAATAAAAATTTAGTCCCCAAATTTCGTTATCTACCATCAGCAAGTACTAACAACAGATAGATAGTATAAATGCTAAATGGAAATTAACTCACATACCTCAAGTGAAAAGATGTGGGTATCGAGCTTGAATCGTATCCTCGACCTCCCATGTTGCCTCCTCGTCAGAATGATGCTGCCATCCGACTTTAACTAGCCGAATAGTCTTGTTCCGTAGCTGACGCTCTTTCTAGTCCAGAATCTATATCAGAACCTCCTCGTAGGTAATGTTAGGTTGAATGGGAACAGGTATATCATACAGCACATGGGCTGGGTCGGCTACATATCTCCTCAGCATAGACATGTGGAACACATCGTGAACACTTGCCAGAGCCGGTGGTAGCGCCAGATGATAAGCTACTACTCCAATCCTCTCTGAGATCTGGAAAGGCCCAATATATCGTGGAGTTAGCTTACCTGTGAGGCCAAATCTCTTCACCCCTTTTGTGGGTGAGACTCTCAGGAAAACATGGTCGCCAGTAGAGAACTCCAGGGGTCTACGTCTCTGATCAGCATAACTCTTCTGGCGATCCTATGCCTCGGGCATCCTCCGTCTAATAGTACGGACCAACTCTGCCTCCTGCTGAGCTCTCTGCGATCCTAGCAGCTAGATCTCCCCAACCACCTCCCAGAGGGTGGGTGTCCGGCAAGGCCTACCATACAATGCAACGGTGCCATCTAGATAGCCAAATGATAGCTGTTGTTGTAGGCGAACTCAACTAATGGCAAATGATCCTCCCAGCTGCCTCTGAAATCCAAAACGCAAGACCTCAGGAATTCTTCTAGAGTCTGAATGGTCTGCTTTGACTAACCATCTATCTGCGGATGGAAAGCTGTACTGAATCAAAGTTGTGTGCCCAAGGCCTGCTGCAGACTCTACCAAAATCGAGACGTAAACCGTGGGTCTATCTTCGATATAATACTTAATGGCACACCATGCAATCCGATGATCTCTCGACATTACAACTCTGCCAATCGATCCAGAGAATCGATCTTCTGGATAGCTAAGAATTGTGCATATTTGGTTAATCGATCAACGACTACCCAAATCGCGTCATGGCCTCGTCATGTCCTAAGCAATCCCACCACAAAATCCATGGTAATGTGCTCCCATTTCCACTCTGGAATTGGAATCCTCCGAAGTAATCCGACAGGTCTCTGGTGCTCAACCTTCACCTGTTGACAGACAAGACATCTAGCTACAAATTCCACGATGTCTTTCTTCATGTCGTTCCACTAATAGGAACGCCTCAAGTCTCGATACATGTGGGTCCCGCCTGGGTGGATAGCGAATCGAGAGCGATGAGCCTCCTGAAATAACTCCTGTAAGACCAGGTGAGACTGAGGTACACATAATCTGCCTCAAAAGTATATAATGCCCTCGTTATCTCGAGTGAACTTGGTCGGTTGCCTGAAAGCTATCTGGCTACCAATGGACTGTAATCATTGATCACCAGCCTTGGCCTCTCGGATCCTCATCCTGATCGACGACTGAGCAACCATGGTAACCAGAATACCCTGCTCTGTCTGTCCCTTCTCTTGAAGGCCCAACTCGAAAAAACCCTGAATCAAGTCTGTAACTAAAGCTCGGTGGCAAGCCAAAGTCCCTCTGGACTTTCTGCTGAGTGCATCGGCAACCACATTAACTTTCCCCGGGTGGTAGCTAATGGTACAATTGTAATCCTTCAGGAACTCCATCCATCTCCTCTATTGGAGATTAAGCTCCTTCTAGGTGAACAAATATTTGAGACTCTTATTGTAAGTGAGAATCTCAAAGGTAATACCGTACAAGTGATGCCGCCAAATCTTCAAAGCAAATATAATGGCGGCCATCTTCAGATCATGAATTGGGTAGTTCTTCTCATGCTCCTTCAACTGACGAGAAGCATAATAGACTACCCTGTTGTGCTGCATCAGAACAACACCTAAACCCTGCAGAGATGCGTCGGTGTAGAGTACGAATCTGTCCTCTCCGGAAGGCAAAACCAAAACTGGTGCCGACACTAATCTCCACTTCAGCTCCTGAAAGCTGGTCTAATATACTTCTGTCAAAGTGAACTTCATGCCTTTCCTGGTCAGGCGTGTCAGCGGCATAGCAATGCGAGAGAAACCTTCGACGAACCATTTGTAATATCCAACCAGTCCCAAAAAACTATGGATCTCCTAAACAGATTTCGGCTGCTCCCAGCTGGTGACAGCCTCAATCTTCCGAGGGTCTACAGAAATACCTCGGCTAGAAACCACGTGACCTAGAAAACCGGCTGAAGATAGCCAAAAGGCGCACTTGCTGACTTCGCGTATAGACGATGTCGTTGAAGAGTCTCCAATACTATGTGAAGATATTGGGTATGTTCCTCCTCGGAACAAGAGTAGATCAAAATGTCATCGATGAAGACAACAACGAACTGATCTAGATACTCTAGAAAGATATAGTTCATCAAATCCATAAACACCGCTGGAGCATTGGTAAGCCCAAATGGCATTACCAAAAATTCATAATGTCCATATCTGGTATGGAATTTTGTCTTCTGAATATCAGTTTCTTTAACTCTCAGCTGATGATATCTAGACTGCAGATCAATCTTAGAATATATTGAGCTACCTCTGAGCTGATCAAATAAATCCTCAATCCGTGGTAAGGGGTACTTATTTCTGACGATCACTGCATTCAGCTGTCTGTAGTCGATGCACAACCTCAGAGTACCATTCTTTTTCTTGACAAACAATACTGGAGAACCCCACTGAGAAACACTAGGGTGAATAAATCCCTTATCTAATAACTCCTGGAGTTGGACCTTTAGCTCGTCCAACTCTTTCAGTGCCATACGGTATGGAGCTTTCGATGTTGGCACGGTTCCCGGAATCAGCTCAATAGCAAAGTCCACTTACCTTCTGGGAGGCAAGCCTAATAACTCATCTGGAAATACATCTGGATACTCTCGGACCACTGCAACTTCTGAGAGCTGAGTACTACTGCTGTCATCTGTATTAATCAAAGACAAAAGAAATCCCTGACAACCACGTGACAATAACTTCTGAACTTGCATCACAGAAATGATCGATATGTCATTGTCCCTGATGCCAGTGAAATCCCACGAGGGTTGGTTCAGAGGTCGGAATGTGACCACCCTCGTCTGGCAATTAACCGTGGCATGATATGCAGACAGCCAATCCATGCCAAGGATAATGTCGAACTCGACCATTTCCAGTACTAGTAAATCAACCATGTGTATCATGTTGTTGAAGTCTAACGGCAACCTCTGACCTCCTGAGTGACGTCCAATGTATCACCAACAGGTAGGGAGACGGTCAGTCGCTGCGGTCTAAGAGTAGGTAGTCTACCTATGTCCTTTATAAAGGCACGGGAAATAAAAGAATGTGAGCTACTAGTATCTATCAGCATGTCAGCGGATAATGCATAAAGTAAAACCATACCGTGGAAAATAGATCCGTCGGCCCACTGCGCATCCTCTCTGGTAACCGCGTGAATATGTCCAAACTTTGGCAGTGGTGGAGGTGGTAGTGCTGTCAAAGGCTACTGTGCTTGAGTCTGAGCCTGCCACTATGACAGTGTCGGGTACTGAGCCAGAGATGGATAGGTGGGTTGTAACTGATACTGGACAGGTGGTTGGGGTTGCAACTAGTATTGAACAAGTAGCTGAGGCTGCGGCTGATATGGTACTAAGGACTGAGGCTGTGACTTGTACTAAACCAATGACTGGGGCTGCAGATGGTACTGTCCCTGAGTCAGATACTGTGGTCCTGGAACAAAGCTCTGTGGTACTATGAGTGCACTAGAGTGCTCCTTCCGTACATGTCATATGCAGCTGCTACACGGGGAGCTGTTCTCTGCTGACGATGCGAAGATTGGGTTCTCTGCCCTCCTCGCTGTGTCCCTGTCTAACTGATCTATCTTCCATGAACAGAGACCCCAGAAGAAATATGCTGAGCCTTCAGCAAACAATCCTGGCTCAGGTGCCCGGGTAGTTTGCATTAATAGCAAACTGGTTGTCCCAGGGAGTAGGCTGTGGTGACGTGGTCTCTGGACCCACATCTAGTGCAGTGAATGTCGCTGGCGGGTTCTTTCCGATTCCGCAGAGAAGGCTGAAAACGTCCTGATGAAGATCACCCCAACTTTTGAGGTTGACCAGATGCCCCAGAAGTACTCTGACCTGGCCAACCATGACCACTCTGTTGTTGTCCGGTAGCCCGTGTCGGCTGAATCTGCCCTGATGTCTGATCAGTCTGCGTCCTTTTCTTTTCCGGATACACTCTCTGGTGAGCCGACTCAATCATAAGGGCTCGGTCCAGTGCCTCTATGTAAGACAAATTTCCAAAACTAGCAAGCTTTACTTACAGATGTCCATCCAGTCCCTAAATAAATTGAAGCATACGGGACCCGTCCTCAACAACTAGTTCTCGACAGAATTTGGCCAACCGATTGAATTCAGCATTATACTCCATCACGGTTCGATTGTTCTATCGTAGACTCAGAAAATCCTAACGACGTGTCATCTGATATACCCGTGGAAAATACCGGCTCTCAAAAGCCTCTCTGAATCTCGCTCAGGTGTTGTTCTGCTCGCCTATGATGGAACGCTATGTATCCCACCAGATATCAGCCTCGTCTCATAGATGGAAAGCAGCCAGCTCTGCTTTCTCCCATTCGGAGAAAGCCAAATAGAAGAAGGTCCGCTCCATAGTCTCTATCCAAGACTGGCCCACACTCGGATTGGTCTCTCCGCGGAATAGTGTGAATCGACTTTTCATCGACTCCGCCAAAGCTGGGATCCGAGCTCGTGCCGTAACTATATCAGTGAGGTGAGTAGGGACGACAGCGTGTACTGGCGGAACCATTGGAGCTGGTATTATAGGTGGTACCGCTGGACAGGTTGGGGGAGGTATCTCCGGTGCTGCTGCATAAGCTGGGGCAGGTGCCGCTGGTGGCACTGTAGGGTCAGCATAAGTGGGCACGGCTGGAGGTGCAGTAGGTGGCGGTACCAAATGTGGAGCAACTACTACTACTGGTACGGGTGCCGGGTGAGCAGTAGGCACCGGTGGCGGTGGTGCCTAGTACGTCGTAGGCACTTGTGGCGGTGGTGTCGGGTATGCCATAGGCACTAGTGGCGGGGGTGTCGGGTACGCAGTGGGCACGACCGGAGGTGCCGGATATGCCGCAGTTGGCACCGCTGGTGGCACTATGAATACCGTAAGAGTGGGTACGACGAGTACGGTCGGGGTAAGTACCTCTGAAATCATCGAAGTCTGAGAACCCGACGTGCTCGTAGTACCATGCGGAGTCTATCCTTGACCGGCAGGCTCGACCCCAGCAGACATCTCTGGCGACTCTGCTACCAGGGATTCCAATGTCCTCTTGCGTGGTTGTCCTGCACCATATCTCGGCACAGGAACATGTGTACCTCCCCTCGTATCTATTAAATTATGATGCAAATATTACTATAAGTATCAAAATTATAAAGAATTTACATTTTACCTATTTTCTGTATGGAGATGTTTCGTCTCTGTCTAGTCCCCATTTATGACCTCGTAACTCTAAAACGAGAAATCGATGAAAATCCCTAATGGAATTCCGAAACATGAAAATCGACGGAAAGCCGTATAAAATCAAAAATACCCAGATTGACTCGCAAAACCTAGCTCTGATACCAAATATATAGTCATGCTGTAGGTAGTCCCTGTTAAAAGAAATTTCGGCAGCATCTCCCGTGTATGGTGACAATATAAAACATCTACATCAACTCATACACGGCCAACACGGCCGGAACAATAATAATAATAATAAAACAATCCATAACCATTCAATTTAACTATAAAACAACCTCCGGATGTCAACACAAATACGAGAATCAAAAACAACATCAACACTTACCTCTTCTGCCGTCCGGGCAAGCACGTAGCAAGAAATATCAAATAACACCCATCGATACATAAAAGACCATACAAAATCCATGGTGCAGAAATAATACAAGTCTGAAACATAGACTAGATAGAAAAATAAGAAAACAAAAGACCCAAATGAAAAATCCTTGCGATCTGGAGGGGGGACTAGTGACTGGAACCTCCTGATGACCTCAACCTAAAATAGATAATATCAACGGGGTGAGTCAACTCCTCAGCGGATACCAAATTGATATGCATAGTAAACTATAACTAATAATAATAAATATGCGTACAGTCTCCTGAGATAATCTACAATGCAAAATTGAAAGAGAATGGAGAAGCTGTACTCACCAGGACCTCCTATCAGGATAGGTCATCAGACCGAAAATAACATGTCCCTATATGCATGTCAATCATATACATCCATCCAATATGGAACAAATAAAGTGCAACAAACACAAGCAATAAATGCATCATGCATATGATGCCAATGACATGTCCTTGTCACCCCTGACGGTAGTCACCCATCTCACACACGATGGTGAGACCGAGTGGGTAGAGCTGTGACAACTGTGCACTCTACCGTCACTGCTCCTGATGAGTGACTGAGTGGACAGGATGCTGTCGGAGTACACCTATCCTCCTACCCATAATCATAAGTGGGGGAGCTCAATGCTCTCATCTCCATGAGCCAGTCTAGAGGAGGGATCCCTGACGTGCTACCACGCTGCAGTCACACTACCCATGAGCGGACCAGCGGAGCACTGACAGAGCAACCTGCTGCAACACACCCTGCCTGTATAAAAATCACTAACCCATAAGTGGTTGTGTATGCAGATCCATATAACAAGTGATATGGTCAACAATAATTGTAACGACCCACCTTCTGGGTACTAGGCTGTAAGGCTGATCGCTACAGTTATGCTATGTTATACTGCGTGGAAAGCTGGGCTAATTAAAATTTTACTCTACTAATGACGGATACAACTGGTAAGAAAGGTCTAAAGACCTTCTTTGCTGGTATACATATGCTAAGGAGGGGAAACTGAACATCCCAACTGAGCCAAGGACTAGAAATTAAACTTCCCAACTACCTACAGACCTGCCGATCGATCCACAGACCGATCGGAGCTACGGTCGTTCTGTTCCCAACTGGATCGGTCGGCAGACCAATCCGACCAATCCAGGTGTGGCTGGATCGGTCGGCTGACCGATCCAGGCACCCGAAACACCTGGAACTCGCTACTGTATCGTGCTGGATCGGTCGGTTGACCGATCCAGGAGGATACAGTGGCATACTGTATCTGTCTGGATCGGTCGGCTGACCGATCCAGCGGCACAATCTACAATCTGATCGGTCTGTAGACCGATCAGAGTTCTGATTTCAGCCCTGAACTCTAATTTCAGCACTTTAGCGTGCCAAAACTGTAAAATCAAGGGAAATACATTCTAATAACTATTAACCATCATTCTAACATAATTACTAACAAACTAAACCTGGCATACTACATAGTGCATGGTTTACTATTTCATAACACTTAACAAACAAACTGAATAATGAAACTAAAAACGCAAAGTGCTAATACTAAAGTAAAACTATTTAGATCCCAAAGATCTTTATTCCCACTCCTGCCCACACACATCTTGATAACATTGCCCTCCAGCCTCCGCTACTGATCCACTTTTCCCTTACCTTTATCTGCAGTATAAGAAAAGTAGTATCTATAAGCTAAAAAGCTTAGTAAGAAACCATCTACCTCACAAAAAACATGCAACGATGCAAATATGATTTTAAATCATGCTGTTTAAAACATATGCTGGATATACTGAATAAACTAAGCATGACATGGCATATAAGCATACAATCATGGCATATCTAAAGCTGAACATAAAGTCATCATGCATATTCACAGGGAAAAACTAAGCTGATACTAAGAACTGAGCTACGCTAATACTGATCTACTGCTAGAACTGTACTGAATTCACGAACTAATTTCTGAATGGTTGAAAACCATATACATATAGTAAGTGAAAATACTAAACATGCTGCTGAGGGCCCGGCAACTATACGTGCTATGCGCGCATCTCTAACTAGACCCGGGGTTGCAAGTCCCGAATTTAGTAGAGCTACTAGGTTATCTAAACCTAGGGACTGACTATGGGAGCCCAGCCCAATGGATATCTAATCCAGTACAGTGCCAACTAAAAAGTAAAATACTGAGTATAGCTAAACTGTTCTAAATTGTTGTTTCTAGGTTATCTGAACCTAGAGCTAGGTTGTCTGAACCTAGAGGCGACTGTGGGAGCCCACCCATTGGACCGTAGTCCCATATAAGCTAGAATAAACTGATTTACTGATTTAGATGCTTCTAATGCATTCAACTGTGCTAATAAAAATGCCTAAGTTGCATTCTTTTCTAATCTGGTTATTTAATCGAACACCTAGTGCGCTTTAACTCTCCTCTCTATTAGGAAGACTACCTTTAGGCACCCAACAGCATCTAAACCTCCAACTGAAAGAGAAAAGATGTGTCCGGCCCATCTAAAGGTACTCACTAAATCCCTAAACCTGTGAGGAGGGTTAAATACACCCTTTGTGTCGAAAACATACGTATATAACTAAACTAATGCACAGGAAATCACATGGTAGCTATTATACTGCAGGCGAGGGGTTTCTTACTTCCTGTTCGTAATTTCTTACGATTCTATTCGCTAGAATTCCGGTGGAGATGATCTTCTCGACGATCCGCTCACGTATTTGCGTTCCTCTCGTGGAGAAGAACCTTTTTCGTGTTGGAGTCGTTGTCGGAAGATGAACCTAGGGACCTTGGGGGCTAGGGCGCCGAGAGAGAAGGAGAGGGAGAGGCGGCGGTGAGGTTTCGGTGGTGAGGGTTGAGAAGGTGCCGAACCCCAAAAATAAACCAAAACCTATTTAAGTTTTTAATTTATATTAAGTGGATTATTGAACCCAACTCTAATATAAATATAATTGGTTCCTCTTTCTTTCAGCACGGCCCTGCTGGGTTCACCGGTTACTAAGGCTAATTAAAGGTTTAGCAGACCCGAGAGGTCCCGGGTTCGATTCCCGCTTAAACCATTTTGCTTATCTAATTACTTTTGCTACTTCCGCTACTCGGAAAATTTCGGAAAAATATCTAAAAATTCCAGAAAAATCATAGAATAATTCTAATGCAAGTTTGAGAATTTTCGGGCGTTACAATCCCCCATACCTTATAAAAAGTTCATCCTCGAACTTAGAACAATTCTGGGTACTTCTGTCTCATGCTGGCTTCTGTCTCCCAAGTTGCCTCTTCTGCTGTGTGACTATGCCAAATGATTTTGACTAATGGTACTTCCTTGTTCCGTAATTTCTTAACTGCTCGGTCTATTATCTAAATAGGCCGACTATTATAGCTGAGGTCTTCGCGGATCTGTACCGACTGGGGCTCAATCACCTGGGTAGCATCTGGGGTATGCTTCTTCAGCATAGAGACATGAAATACGTTGTGGACAGCTGACATTTCCTGGGGTAGCTCTAGCTCATATGCTACCTTGCCCACTCTTCTGCTGATAAAGTATGGTCCCACATATCTGGGACTTAGCTTGCCCTTCTTCCCAAAATGCATTACTCCCTTCATGGGAGCTACTCTGAGGAACACTGAATCCCCAACTGAAAACTCTAAGGGTCTGCGCCGTGTATCAGCATAGCTCTTCTGAGCTGTCTCTATCCTCTGGCGGATCTGCTGTATAGCTGCTGTGGTATCTGCTACTAGATCTGTCTGAAGCTCTAGTTCTTTCTGCTCACCACTCTCATACCACAGAGATTGAGATCTACACCTCCGCCCATAGAGAGCCTCGTAAGGTGCCATGCCGATAGTGGCCTGATAGATGTTGTTGTATGCAAACTCTGCTAGACTCAGATATTTGCACCAACTTCCTTTGAAGTGTAGGGCACACGCTCGGAGCATATCTTCGAGTACCTGATTTACTCGCCCTCCGACCATCCGCGAGGATGGAATATCAGGTCAACTTTAACCCGTGCCCAATGCTGACTTTACACACTCCCAGAAGTGTGATGTAAATCTGTTGTCTTTGTCTGAAATAATGGTACGTGGGACTCCATGAAGTCTGACGATCTCCTGGAGATACAACTGAGCTAGCTTCTCCATGGAGTAGGATATCTTGATAGCTAAAAAGTGGGCTGGTTTAGTCAACCCGTCGACTATTACCCAGATGGCATCAAAACCGTTCGTGGTTCTGGGTAGTCCCACTATGAAGTCCATAGAGATATCCTCCCACTTCCATTCTGGAATCTGTATAGGTTGCAGAACTCCTCCTGGTCGCTGATGTTCTGCCTTGACCCTCTGACAGGTGAGGCAGATGCTAACATATCTGGCGATGTCTCGCTTCATCCCGGGCCACCAAAAACGTTTCTTCAGGTCTTGATACATTTGGTGGAACTCGGATGCATTGCATAGGAGTCCTGTGAGCCTCATCTAAAATCTGTCTCGTAGCTCCTACTGATCTGGAACATAGAGTCTATCACCAAAATACAACACCCCGCTATCGGACACTCTGACTCTACTTTCTGATTCATTAGCCCTTGCTTGATTTTCTGTATTTCAGGGTCCTACTCCTGAGCTGACTGAATATCACCAAGCAAGGTAGACTCTAAGGTCATAGTAGAGAGCTGTCCAACGATGAGTTCGAGACCGAAATCTACGATCTCCTTCTGTAGGGCGGTGACATGGTTGTAAGAGATAATAAGGTAGCACTGGACTTTCTGCTGAGTGCGTCTGCTACCTTATTGGCTTTTCTGGGATGGTAGAGGATATCAATATCATAGTCTTTGACCAGCTCTAGCCATCTGTCGCGATATTCAGATCCTTCCGGTGAAGAAGTACTTGACTCGATGATCTATATACTCTACACTGGCTCCATACAAGTAATGTTTCCAAATCTTGAGAGAGAACACTACTGCCGCAAGCTCAAGGTCATGAGTAGGGTAATTCTTCCTCATAATCCTTGAGTTGTCCGGAGGCATAGGCAATCACCTTTCCGTCTTGCATCAGGACCGCTCCTAATCCCAATTTAGAGGCATCACCGTAAATGTCGAAGCCATGTATTTCTGGAAAGGCTAGGATAGGAGCACTAGTCAATCTCCTTTGAGCTCGCTGCCGTTCTCACAGTCCTCCGTCCACCGAAATTTCCTGCTCTTCCCGTGAGAGTTGGTCGGGAGGCTATCCGAGAAGTCCTCTACAAACTTTCTAATAACCGCTAATCCCGTAAAGCTTCCGATTTCCATTGCTTCGGTCTTTCCATTTACTACCGCTTCTATTTTGGTGGGGTCTACCATGACACCATCCTTTGAGATGATGTGACCCAGAAGGACACCATCAAGCCAATTCACATTTCGTGAACTTGGCATATAGCGATTCTGCTGAAGAGTAGTTTCAGGTGCTCTGCATGTTCTTCCTGAGTTTCTGAGTAGATAAGGATGTCATCGATGAACACGATAACAAACTTATCTAAGTACTCTCTAAATACTCTGATCCATGAATGTAGCTGGAGCATTTGTCACGCCAAAGGCATGACTACGAACTCGTAATGTCCGTATCTGGTCCTGAATGCTGTCTTGGTATATCACCCTCCTTGACTCTGACTTGGTGATATCCTGATCTGAGATCAATCTTAGAGAACACTGTTGCTCCCTTTAACTGGTCGAACAGGTCATCTATCCTGGGAAGAGGATACCTGTTCTTGATCGTGACCTGATTCAGTGCTTTGTAGTCTATGCATAGCTGCATGCTTCCATCCTTCTTCGTCACGAGCAAGACAGGGGCTCCCCATGGTGAGTGACTAGGGGATGAAGCCCTTGTCAAGTAGCTCCAGTTTGCTCATGAAGTTCCTTCACCACCGAGCCATACTAGAAGGCGCTGAAGTAGGATTGGTGCGGAAGAGCTCTATCTCAAATTCAATCTCACTGTGCTAGCCCTGGTAACTCTTCAGGAAAGACTGGTAGTCACATACAACTCGGACCTCTGCTAGCTGTTAGTCCTCGTCCGGCCGGTATTGACTACATGTGCTAGGTACCCGTACATCCCGAATCCATCAACTTTTGTGCCTTCATAGCTGAGAGAAATTTTCGGCTTTTCTCTTTGGTTCTCCGATGTACTCGAACTGTGCTTCGCTCGGGTTGGAACACGACTTATGCTTACGGCACTCTATGGAAGCACCGTATCGATCAGAAATCCATTCCAAGGATGACGTCGTAGTCACCATTTCTAGCGGATCGATCACAAAGAGTTCCCGCGCTATAATGATGTGCACCGCTCGAGCGGTGCGTGCGCCATAACTTCCCGAAGGTAGAGTCGTCGAACCGACCGAGTACCTCTGGAGCTATTGTTGACTTTGCGGTGAACGCCCTAGCTATATAAGAATGGGTTGCCCCAGTATCAAACAATACAGTTGCTACTTGCTAAAAAATAAGGTGAACTGTAACAACTGCCGAGGCATTGGCTACGTCCTCTCGGTGAGTGAGTAGATCTTCGCATTCGCCATAGCTGGAGGGCTTCTATGCCCTGGCCGATAAGTGGACCTTCTAGAGCGGCTGCATCTGATATAACCGAGCCGGCTGGCCTGCATACTGAATCTGCTGTGGCCGAGGAAGACCGGTCTTGTTCGGCACCGCTTGGCCATGTGCCCTTCTTGTCCACATTCAGCATCCTCGTGTGCCTTGCGACAAACCCCAGGTGGAATTTCCCACAAGTAGCACACTTTGGATAACTGGGTCTCTTGCTAGATGGTCCTCCTTTGGGTCACTCCGTGACTTGCGCTTCGTTGGAGTTCCCTTCGCTAGAGTTGTGGCCTTGCCTTTGAGTGTGAGAGTTTTGGCCCTTGGACTCGAGGAAACTTGTCACGCTTTATCTTTGCTGGTAATGCTCTGTGGTCAAGGCACTGCTCACTAACTCCTCTGTGATTTGTGGCCTATGTATGCCACCAGCCACGTTCACTGCTATCTCTGGCCTCAGCATCTTGAGCATCAACCGGATTCGTTCCTTCTCTGTGCTGACTAGCTCTGGGCATAGACGAGCCAACCTGTTGAATTTCTTCACGGCTTCCTCAACTGAAAGGTTGCCCTGACGAAACTCAGTGAACTCGTCGTAGTGGCGGTTTGTAACCCGTATGTGAAAGAACTCCTCGAAGAATTCTTTCTCGAAGTCAGCCCATGACATCTGGTTCACTGGGTGCTTCGTTCTGATTCTTTCCCACCACATGCGTGCGTCTCCTGTCAGGCAGAAGGAGGCACACTTCACCTTCTCGTGTTCTGGCCAGTCCAGAAGCTCCATCGTGCTCTCCAGTGTTTTGAACCAGGCTTGTGCATCCCATGGTTCACTAGTGCCTGAGAAGTTCTCTGGCTTGACTCGCTGCCACTGGATCAGATAGGCTTCCTTTCTTGGCTCAGCTGCTGGTGCTGGTGCTGGTGCTGGTGCTGTAGGCTGAGCTGGTGGAACCTCTAAGACCACCGGGGTAGTCAAATTCGGTTCCGGGGTGACTGTGGAGGTATTCTGCTGATTAGTCTTTAAGGTGGCTATTTCCTGTTGCTGTTCAGCTAGCTGCTGCTGTAACTGAGCCACTAATGCTGTAAGGTCTGGGGGAGGCACTGAACTGCCTGCCTCTTGCTAGGGCTTAGTAGCTAATGCCCTTCTAGCTGGGCGTCCCTGTGCCATTTCTAAAGACATAGAGAACATAACATAACTAATGTAATCACAGTTATATAACTACTGATGTCATGTTTAACAGCTATCATATACTAACAAGCAGTAGGCATATAAACATGAACTGTAATAACAAAACAAGGAGCATAAATAAAGTAGAGGTGTTCTTACATGGAAGCTGCATGTTCAATGCTGATGTGTGTGTAGGAAGTATGGAACTTGGCTCTGATACCACTCTGTAACGACCCACCTTCTGGGTACTAGGCTGTAAGGCCGATCGCTACAGTTATGCTATGCTATACTGCGCGGAAAGCTGGGCTAATTAAAATTTTACTCTACTAATGACAGATACAACTGGTAAGAAAGGTCTAAAGACCTTCTTTGCTGGTATACATATGCTAAAGAGGGGAAACTGAACATCCCAACTGAGCCAGGGACTAGAAACTAAACTTCCCAACTACCTACAAACCTGCTGATCGATCCACAGACCGATCGGAGCTGCGGTCGTTCTGTTCCCAACTGGATCGGTCGGCAGACCGATCCAGGTGTGGCTGGATCAGTCGGCAGACCGATCCAGGTATGTCTGGATCGGTCGGCTGACCGATCCAGGCACCCGACACCTAGAACTCGCTACTGTATCGTGCTGGATCGGTCGGCTGACCGATCCAGGAGGATACAGTAGCATACTGTATCTGTCTGGATCGGTCGGCTGACCGATCCAGCGGCACAATCTACACTCTGATCGGTCTGTAGACCGATCAGAGTTCTGATTTCAGCCCTGAACTCTAATTTCAGCACTTTAGCGTGCCAAAATCTCACACAACAATTCTAAAATCAAGGGAAATACATTCTAACAACCATTAACCATCATTCTAACATTATTACTAACAAACTAAACCTGGCATACTACATAGTGCATGGTTTACTATTTCATAACACTTAACATCCAAAACTGAATAATGAAACTAAAAACGCAAAGTGCTAATACTGAAGTAAAACTGTTTAGATCCCAAAGATCTTTATTCCAACTCCTGCCCACACACATCTTGATAGCATTGCCCTCCAGCCTCCGCTACTGATCCACTTTTCCCTTACCTTTATCTGCAGTATAAGAAAAGTAGTATCTATAAGCTAAAAAGCTTAGTAAGAAACCATTTACCTCACAAAAAACATGCAACGATGCAAATATGATTTTAAATCATGCTGTTTAAAACATATGATGGATATACTGAATAAACTAAGCATGACATGGCATATAAGCATACAATCATGGCATATCTAAAGCTGAACATAAAGTCATCATACATATTCACAGGGAAAAACTAAGCTGATACTAAGAACTGATCTACTGCTAGAACTGTACTGAATTCACGAACGAATTTCTGAAATGTTGAAAACCATATACATATAGTAAGTGAAAATACTAAACATGCTGCTGAGGGCCCGGCAACTGTACGTGCTATGCACGCATCTCTAACTAGACCCGGGGTTGCAAGTCCCGAATTTAGTAGAGCTACTAGGTTATCTAAACCTAGGGACCGACTATGGGAGCCCAGCCCAATGGATATCTAATCCAGTACAGTGCCAACTGAAAAGTAAAATACTGAGTATAGCTAAACTGTTCTAAATTGCTGTTTCTAGATTATCTGAACCTAGAGCTAGGTTGTCTGAACCTAGAGGCGACTGTGGGAGCCCACCCATTGGACCGTAGTCCCATATAAGCTAGAATAAACTGATTTACTGATTTAGATGCTTCTAATGCATTCAACTGTGCTAATAAAAATGCCTAAGTTGCATTCTTTTCTAATCTGGTTATTTAATCGAACACCTAGTGCGCTTTAACTCTCCTCTCTATTAGGAAGACTACCTTTAGGCACCCAACAACATCTAAACCTCCAACTGAAAGAGAAAAGATGTGTTCGGCCCATCTAAAGGTACTCACTAAATCCCTAAACCTGCGAGGAGGGTTAAATACACCCTATGTGTCGAAAACATACGCATATAACTAAACTAATGCACAGGAAATCACACGGTAGCTATTATACTGCAGGTGAGGGGTTTCTTACTTCCTGTTCATAATTTCTTACGATTCTATTCGCTAGAATTCCGGTGGAGATGATCTTCTCGACGATCCGCTCACGTCTTTGCGTTCCTCTCACGGAGAAGAACCTTTTTCGTGTTGGAGTCGTCGTCGGAAGATGAACCTAGGGACCTTGGGGGCTAGGGCGCCGAGAGAGAAGGAGAGGGAGAGGCGGCGGTGAGGTTTCGGTGGTGAGGGTTGAGAAGGTGCCGAACCCCAAAAATAAACCAAAACCTACTTAAGTTTTTAATTTATATTAAGTGGATTATTGAACCCAACTCTAATATAAATATAATTGGTTCCTCTTTCTTTCAGCACGGCCCTGCTGGGTTCACCGGTTACTAAGGCTAACTAAAGGTTTAGCGGACCCGAGAGGTCCCGGGTTCGATTCCCGCTTAAACCATTTTGCCTATCTAATTACTTTTGCTACTTCCGCTACTCGGAAAATTCCGGAAAAATATCTAAAAATGCCAGAAAAATCATAGAATAATTCTAATGCAAGTTTGAGAATTTTCGGGCATTACAATAATGAAGCTGCCAAGCGCTAAGAATGCAATTATACGAGATGTTGCATGACACTAAACAAGAAAAATCCTGACCATATCTACCTCTAAAAAAATATGTACCAAAATGCGTGGATCAAATAATCAAATCTAGGTACACAGGTCAGATATGGTAAATGACTAGTCTGGTATATCACATGGCATGGAATGTCACTACCTCTATAACATAAATAATAAACAGGAGTACGAATGCAAAATAGGTAACAAACAAAACATGCTCGGAAAATAAATAGTGGCATACCGATGCAGATTTAAACATAATTATTACTACTTGTTAAAATCTACTAAGCATATCAACATGACATTATCAAAAAGATAAGTCAAGGTACTCACCTCCAATGTAGATCGAGCTAATCAACCTCTATGTCGAAGTACTCGTCCCGAATCCGAATCCTGTAATAAATCGTATACTATAGCTAAGTTTTATTGTACACAAAATAGCTAAACCAAAATCCTTATTCACCAAGAACCCTAATTATTCCAAATTTCCATTTTAGGTGTAACTAGAACAAGGATAAATTCCTCCTCTAATCAAATCCAAATAGTTATCCCTTCTTTATTGGCATATTACAATTATCCAACACAATTAATGAACCTTAATTAGATTCATCATACACATTTACTTCATGAGTAATACTAACCATTCCATAATCCAATAGTTTAACTAAACATAGAACAATGCCAACTGCTCACCCAAGATATAGGAATTCCTTAGTTGGTCGATGTTAGAGGTACACGCTGCAATACCATTGTCAAACATGGTTAAATGCCCAAAAATTAGCAATCCATCATTGCATCACCTATTTTAGAGGCTAGGGTTAACACTTACCAGGCTAGGGTTAACACTTACCTCAGATTTGGCAACTAAGAAGGTTTTCCCACGCTGTCGGAATAGAGATCCGACGATGGGACAGCGTTGGTTCTAGCAAGGAGCTACAGCTTCCCTCGGATCTGGCCGGAAGTGGCGAGATCACTGCCCAACTCAGTTTAGTTGTCCAATTCAGCAACACAGCACCTACAACATCTAGGTCAAGCTACTGTAGCATTTAGCGAAGAAGGGATCAAAGATGGGAACTCGGCACTAACCTCTATAGAAGGGATAGCCGTCGTGGATGCTGACTATAACCGGAAGCCAGTGCTGGAACCCTAGACCCAATCCTAGCAAAACTAGGGCTCCGATCTCCTTCTCTTGGCCGGAGATGACTGGTGCGGGGTGGTGATTCAGTGAGCTAGGGCACAGAGGGTAAAAACGATGGCTGTAGCGGTGTCGGCGCTGCTCCGTGCGGGGAGAGGGTGACACCTAGAGCGCTCTCGCTCGGTCGTGGCTGTCGTTGGAGATGGAGACTCGGCACCAGCATGATCGAGTGACGACGGCGTCAACTGAGGCGTGGGAGGAAGGTGGAAGTCTGGTGAAGGGAAGAGAAATCGGGCAGAGGCAAAGGAGAGGTGTCTGATTTCCCTTTGGCCACGACTCTTTGTTTACAGAGGGGAAGAGGAGGCGTCGCGGCGATGGCTTGGGGAAGCCAAAAGGGCTGCCATCGCGACAGGGAGAGGATGTCAAGAGAGCTTAGGGCACACAGTGGGGGAGAGGAAAGAAAATGGAAATAGAAAAAGAAAAAGACTAATAAGAAAAATCAAACATCTCCTTGCTTAAATGGGGTAGCCTAAACAGGCTTAATTGATCCCCTTGAACTCGTCATACAAACCCCGAAAATTTTCCAGAAAATTTCTAAAAATTCTCTTATGATTATTCACCCTTTTTCAGTATTTTACAATATTAATTCATTACTACCCAACTCTCGATCATCTAATTATTTAATTTATCCAAATTAATTATGAATGTCTAACCAATTAAACTTCAATAATTGAGTCATCTTAATTATCTTAATTTGATTAATAACTTAATTTAATCATTTCAAATGTTCACATAGGTGATTTACCATTATCAATAAAATTAATCAAAGCTATTAATCCAATTAAACTCATTATGCCTTAAATGATATTTATCCATTTAATAAACATGAGTAGTTAATAAATTATTATTCAATTAACTAATCCAATATTAATCTATTTCATTGACCCCTACTTATCATATTAACCATGTGATAAATTTAACCCAACTACTAATTTAATTAATTAAAATTAACTAATTAATTAGAACTTTAAACCATTAATCCAATTGTTACGAAATCTTCTTCCCCGATGGATTAGGGTGGAGGGGGCTGATTAACAGTCGACAGCGTCGATAGAAGGGTGGATCTTCTTCTTCTCTTGTAGCATGACGACTCAAAACTTCCAATGGTGGCTGCAATGGTGATGGATAGCAACACCACCATTGAGGTACAGAGGCAACGTTGTCGGCAAAAAAGGGATAGGCGCATCGCTGGTCACTCATGACGGGGACCTCGGAAGGGTAGTAGTGAGACAATCGCTACCCTCCGATGGTGAGGGATGTAGGATTGATGCAAGTTAGAGGGGGAGGGGGATAAATAACTCTCATGATTTTTTCACATTTCAGAAAACTCGATCACATAAAAGTTCATGCAGTGGAAATCAAAACAACACTATTAAAAAAAAGAAAAACAACATATCCATGAAGAACTTAATTAGCCATACAAAACAACTCTGATCCAAGACTATTATCCCTAAATGAATTATCTTTGTATTCATAACGTGAAAACCTAAAAAAAAAAATTTAAAAACTATCTATTTACAACTAGCACCAGTCAAATATAGGGAAAAAAAGGTTGTTTGTCTAGTTGGGATCGCTTCTACCGGGTATTCATTCTGCTAGAAATCTTGAACAATCTAATACAAGTGCCTACAGAAAAAACAACCCACCATTAAGTTAGGAGTTAAAAGATACCAAGGATTAATAAAGACAAATGTATTGTGTTTCAAAGACTTTTATAATTGTCTCTAGGATAATGGTGCAATGATTATGTCTTCTAACATATAACTAAAAAATCTAAGATTCAAGTCTCAGCTGAGGCATATTGTAGGAGATTTTTCACTCCGGTGAAAAGAGGGCCTAAGAATGTTAGCTGTCTAGATAGATCTTTATAAGTCCTTACTAATTTACTCTTATGGTCAAGAAATTTTCATAGGATCAGACAGATCACCCCTTCGTGAAACCGAACCGATCATTGTAGAATTAATTAGTTTGCAAAATTGAATATCTGGCGCAACTTAAAAAGAGACTTCTACAATTATATATTTACATACGATGAGATGCATAGCAATTTTAAAAATAATACCTTGTAATAATTCTAGGAAATTTAGGTCAGAGAAAAAACATATATTATATGTAAAGAATAAGCTATTTAATCAAATCAAGTTGAAACGGCCACATTATCCATCACTTAATGTGCCCATTGTATAAAAAAAATTTTTGCAAATAATGATAGCTAATATAGACTATGTAAAACTAGGATAATCTTTTTTCACATTCAATCAATATGCATCTTGTAAAGTATTTGTAAAATAAAGCAAAAGTTTATTATATGATTCAAAAGTGACAACTTGAGGAACATAGAGGTGATTAAATATATGGAGAAAATTGAGTAGGGTAGAGCTTTAATTTTTCTTTTTCCGCGAGATCTACAACACCTACAACCAGAGGATTAAAATGAAATTCAGTATTGGTGGTTTATATGCAAGTTGATCGGATAGACATTTAGTAGAACTTAAAATAAATTAAAATTTTCAAAGCTCCTTACCTTTCATGATAACAAATATGCTAATGAGATAAGAATTTACAAGGCCAAAAGGGGGAGAGAGAGAATAAATTGTACCTTTTTGGAGTTTAAGAAACAAGAGGAACTTTCTCAACTCCACCATCCAAATAAGGACAAATGATGTGTTGGACCGAGACGTACTATTTAAGCTACTAGTCGAGACTGCCTTATAAAGGCTATTGTGGGAGCCTTCAACCTCCTTGAGGGCGCCTCCAATCCCCGGGTCAATCGTGCGTGGATAAGGCTGACTTCTTCCCGCTTATCCTCTTGAAGGCGCCTCCATACTCCTTGTGGGTGCCTTCAAGGCTGTCCGAGGCACCTCAAGCCTCCATGAGGGTGCCTCCAGCTCCGCTGCACAGACTCCTTCTACCTTACACCCGAGGCACCTCCAAGCTCCATGGAGGACACCTAGGGTACTATTCATCCGAGGCAAAACTTGTTCCTTTGTCCCTGCAAAATATGTTAGTCTCAAAAATACCTTGCAATACAAAGTTAGCACATAATAATGAATATAAAAAGATGTTTGACGGTCACCGGACTGTCCGGTTCTGACTTCAAATTTTTGACCGGAAATCCTAGGTTGAACCGACGCCTACTGTTCCATCAGCGGGGAACACGTCCTCACTTACTCCACTCAAGAGAACATACCTGTTGCCAGACCGGTCCTCCAAATCGACTAGACTTTCTGCCTAGGGTTACCACCCCCAAGGGTTTTCTGCCAACTAGGATTACCACCCCCTAGGACCTAAGGTTACCGCCCCTTAGGGTTTTCCACCACCTAGGGTTATCACCCATAGGATCTAAGGTTACCGCCCCTTAGAGTTTTCCACCACCTAGGATTACCACCCCCTAGAGCCTAAGGTTACCACCCTTAGGATTTTCCACCACCTAGGGTTACCACCCCCTAAGACCTACGATTACCGTCCCTTAGGATTTTCCACCACCTATGGTTATCACCTCCTAGGACTTAGTGTTACCACTCTCTAGGGTTTTCCACCTGCCTAACCACAGTTAGGACTTTCCTGTAAACTCATTCACATACATTAGATAACAAACCAACTTAACTTGAACCCTTTGACATAATCAAAACACTGGTTCGATCGTTGAATGCTTCCTGCATCAACAATCTCCCCCTTTTTGATTATGGCAACACGGTTCAAAGTTAAGTAAAAATATGACAATAAATAAAAAAATTTAGACATGAGCATGAATGTAAAAATTTATAAAACTTATGCTCCTCCTTATGTTTAAATTCTTAATTTCTTAAAAATTCTTAATTTACTTAACTTCTTATTAACTTTGACTTTTTTCTCCCCCTTTGACATAAATCAAAAGGAATAAGTAGAGAGAAAAAATAGAAAAATATTCTATGTAATTCTAAGCTCCCCCTGAAGAGTAGCAATTAGCTGAATTTAGTTTTAAAAATACTCAGCTACTTTAGAAATGTTTTGAAAAAATATTTAACTTTTTCAACAAAAACTTAGATAAACACAAGTTTTGTATCTTTTTCGAAAAATAAACTTAACTAAATTTTCAGCTTTAAAATGGCTAATATTAGAAACTATTGTAATTTAATATTTAGTTTTGAAAATTACTGAGCTAAAAACTTAACTGAGAGGGAGTTAAATAAACATTAGGGCTTGAAAGAAAAATTTCTTGCAAAAATACTTAGCTTTTTCAACAAAAACTTTTTCCCCCGTTTTTTTTTTTAAAAAACTTAGTTAAATTTTTGCTTAGAAAACACTTTTATCAAAAACTGTCACGCCCCGGAGGAGTCCCTGTCCGAAGAAATTTCGGCAGCATCTCCCCTGTACGGCGGACAATCTGAAACTTCTACATAACACATATACCTCAGCCACAGGCGGCTGGACTAATAACAATAAGTAAAAGCAAACACCACGCAGTTACTATAATTTATTCAGCCTCTGGCTGTCACAACCACGCAGTTAAGATAATTAAACAGAAAGATAATACTCTGACTCGAAATCCACCCTACTCCACTACACTCGTAAAGCTCAAATCCGACGAACTCACCTCTTCTGCCGTCCAGGTAGGCATGTAGTAAAAACATATCGAATAGAACATCCATCAATATCGCAAAAGAAAACATACAATGTCCAAGTATCCAAATAACCAAGTCCACACATAATCAAAATAAAAACAAAACTAAATGATAGATAAAACATCGAGGTCTGCAGGGATCTAGCACTACGTGCAGTGAGGACTAGCGACTGGAACTCCCTCCTGACAGCATCAACCTGAAAATAACAACAATGGAGGCGGGGTGAGTCCAACACTCAGCAGGTACAATTGATATGCAAAGTAAAGAAATAACACCTAGCACTAATCATGCGTACAGTCTCCTGATAAAAATAAAGATAAATGCAAACCGAAGTAGACAGGAGAGAATCTGTACTAACCAGGACCCGGTATAAGGACAAACAGTCTGAAAGGTATAGAAGACCTGTATGCATGTCAAACATAGGTATCCAAACAATATGCAGCATATAAATGCAGCAAACACAATCACAAACAATAAATGCATCATGCATATGATGCCAATGTCATGGTCACCCCTGACGTCAGTCAGCCAACTCATAACAAAAGTGGGACCGAGTGGGTAGGGCTGTGACGACCGTGCACTCTGCATCACTACTCCTGATGAGTGACTGAGAGGACGGGATGCTGTCGGAGTACATACGTACTCCTACCCCAAATCATAAATGGGGGAGCGCAATGCTCTCATCTCCCGGAGGAATCTCTAACGTGCTACACGCTGCGTCACACTACCCATGAGCGGATCAACGGAGCACTGGAAGAGTCAAACTGACGTGCTACCATGCTGTGTCACGCTACCCATGTGCATCACAACGGAGCACCGAACAGTGATGAAAACTGGCAAAGTGCTCGACAATAATGGAGCAATCTCTCACACAGCATGCAATCATGCGAATGGTGCATGTCACTAAGCATGGTAATATGCTAAATCAATCTCTGGACATATGATAATGTGCACCAAAGTAAATAAATCATATCGAGGTATACTAATCAATTAAGGTATCAAACCTAGGTCCTGACATGGTAAAACATGTTTATATCACTACCCATGAGCATGTGAAATCAGATATGTATCAATAAGAGATGCAAACAAACAAACAATCAAGCAGGTAACATGTATCGGGCAGTGATTAACCGAACAAATAAGAAAACACAATTAATGCAAATTGTTAATTTCATTACTAAGCATCTCAAAGACAATAAGTCAAAAGTACCCGCCTCCAATAGGAATGTACAAATATGATCCAAATACGACGTCGAGATGCTCGTCTCGCGTCAAAGTCCTGTAATACCAATAGATATACTTTTACTTAACTAAATTCTTATAATTAGTTAAATAAACTCTCCAACCCTAAATTAGAGCAAAAACCCGAATCAACACATAAACCTAAATCCATCTGCACATGAACAACTATCTAACATAATTAAATCAAACAATGATTCATAGCATATATAAAATGCTTAACTCCTTACCTTCCCTTCTCCTATCTACAGCAGAAATTCTTGATAGCCCAATAGATCCACAGCAGAGACAACTTGCAACCGAGAACAGGTCTCACTGCCAAAACCCATCACTTCCAGTTAGTAACAAAAATCAAAACTCAACCTCTACAAACCTATACAAAAACAAATGCTACCCAATTCCTCCAAATCTGATATCAACCACAGCTTAATTAACAAACTCACCAGTTCTGGATCAGAGGTAGCTGTTGGTGGCTACAACTGCTGGAACTAGGGCACGGAAGAGGCCACAAAGCAGTGATAGGGCATAGTGGTTGGCGCAGGGGTGATCGAGGGTGAGGGGGTCTCGGAACAGATCTGGTGGCCGGCACTGCTCTGTGCGACGGCGGCTCTAGACTCCCGGCGATCTAAGGCACGGCAGAGGACCTCAAACAAGGGTGCTAGGGCGCAGAGAAGGGGGAAAAACCGGCGGCGTGGGAAAGTCCGGGCTCCGGGTGGTCGACGGTGGCGCCGGCACTAGGGCACAGGAGAAGGGGTAAGGCCGTGAGATGAGTGTCGCGGGCTGAGCACAGAAGAACAAGTCGGCTCTGTGAGTTGCGGCCGGCGGTGTCTCGTTGGACCAGAGGAGGGGAGAGGGAGGCAACGGCGTCGATGAGCTCGGCTAGGGCACCTGTAAGGCCCACCCTTCTTACACAAGGGCGGAGCTACGATCTTATACTACTTATGTACATGCTTTAGTTATAACAGCGGAAGAATAAAAACTTTAAAGAATTTAATTTATTAAGCATAATATCACATATTCTGATTTGTTCAAATGTGCATATATTGAACTTATAACTAAAAATATTAATTTGTCCGAATCGTTCTTGCCGAGTCACCACCACACACATCACTATCTGCTCCTCCTGCTGCTCCGTTGTACATCCAGCTTTCACTTTTATCTGCGGTACAAGGAAAGTAAGCTATGAGCACTCATGGCTCAGTAAGTTCCTTTCCTACTCACTAAAACCGAGAATCATCGTATATCAAGAATGGATCAACATATCATCGTCTCAACTAATAATAACATAACATATCATTCTATTCAAATATATCATGCATATTTCTTATTCACATATCATTTCATAGAAGCATGAATATCATATCATAAAACAAATAAATCACAAGCATGAGACATACAAGGGTATCATATTCATATCATAATATCACATGACATTATATCATATCATCATATAATTCAAGCACATATGAATGTAGGCAATGCATCGTGAATTTGAAAACTTATACTTAATAGTACTTGAAATTAATATCATCATCATTTGGGATCCCGGTTTGTACCACATACTTAATGCGTAGGTCCAAGGTAGCAAGTCTTGAGCCCTACCATGCATACATACTAGGCCCGAGTCTTACTCCATCGACCTAGGGCACTCAAAGGCCCATTACTGACGAGGCCCGAGTCTTACTCCATCGACTGGAGCCCACCCTTGGTACAAACCATAAAAATAACTTATCATGCATAACTATCATATCATGTCCTTAACAATCTTTCATGCATTTATTCTTTTTCATTTATTTTCATTATGTATAGCATTTTCTATGCTATCACATATCATAACATAACTTCATTTCTTTTCATTATGTATAGCATTTTCTATGCTATAACACATCATGGCATATTTCATAATATAACTTCATTATGCATATCATTTCGTAACTAAAGCAATCATGCATTCTAACTTATTATCATATCATTTTCATAGAGCATGGCATAGACATATTTAATTTTTGTTCTAGGGTTTATAGGGCATCTATCCCTTCATGGCCGAACACAAAATGATTCATTTAGGTCATACAAACATGTATCACATTCACACATTATCAAGTTTTCATAAGAAGTACTTTTAACCCCTTAGGTTTCATTTCCAAGGCCTCTAGGTCCTTTAAACCTTACTTGGCCGAAATTCATAGAATATAAACTTCTTTTAAGTGGCCTAAAGCATGGGAAACCTAAGTAAATTTCATAGCAAGATTTACTAAGAACATCATACACAAGGTTGGATCATAAACAAGCTAGGACTCTTGTGATCTTACATGTCATAAATCATGTAACTAATTTTCTACATTCCAATTAAACATGAGAGCATTAATCATCTTTCATAACATAATATCACAGAGGTCATTGAGCATATTAGAATTTTGTTTAAGCTTCTCTAAACTATCACCTTACCATGGCCGAAATATTAAGAGCAAGGTTCATGAGTTTCTTTCAACATACAAGTATACAACTCTTAAGAACTTTATATCATGTCATATAAGCATAGTTATTTTAAATTCAAGGTCCTCCTAACCCTAAATTCTTTCTTGGCCGAAACATGAGAGTGGGGTTCTTTTGGTTCCAATCAACTTCCAAGCAAGAAAATCATAGGAAGGTCCTTAGCATTTCATAGAGGGAAACTTGCACTAGTTTGGTTAGATAATAATTTTCCTAACCTATTTACAATATTTTTGATTGAAATTCTAGGGTTACATACACCTCTGATCATGCATCATATATGTATACAAACATATGGGAAAACTTTCTTTCAAGGCATAGAAAAAGAATCCGAAAATCACATGAAAGCCTTGTACCGCAGGTGAGGGGAAGCTTACCTTCTTTGCTTAAGTTTCCTAGAGTTGAGAACTTGCTTGTGGACCTTTCTTCCTTGCTTGCTTTGCTCGGCACCAATGGAGGAAGAAGTGGCTAGGTCTTTTGGTGGAGAGGAGGAGGAAGAAGAGGAGGCTTCTTCCTCTTGTGTTGCCCGGCAACAAAAAGAAAGAAAGAAGGGGGAGAGTTGTTGCTCTCGGCAACAAGAGGAAAGAGAGAGGGAGAGGAGGAGAGTGAGTTTAGGATGAAGCCCCGCCCACCCTTCTTACCCAACCAAAGGTGGTGCTACGTTCTTATACTACTTACGTACATGCTTTAGTTATAACAGCGGAAGAATAAAAACTTTAAAGAATTTAATTTATTAAGCATAATATCACATATTCTGATTTGTTCAAATGTGCATATATTGAACTTATAACTAAAATATTAATTTGTCCGAATCGTTCTTGCCGAGCCACCACCACACACATCACTATCTACTCCTCCTGCTGCTCCGTTGTACATCCAGCTTTCTCTTTTATCTGCGGTACAAGGAAAGTAAGCTATGAGCACTCATGGCTCAGTAAGTTCCTTTCCTACTCACTAAAACCGAGAATCATCGTATATCAAGAATGGATCAACATATCATCGTCTCAACTAATCATAACATAACATATCATTCTATTCAAACATATCATGCATATTTCTTATTCACATATCATTTCATAGAAGCATGAATATCATATCATAAAACAAATAAATCACAAGCATGAGACATACAAGGGCATCATATTCATATCATAATATCACATGACATTATATCATATCATCATATAATTCAAGCACATATGAATGTAGGCAATGCATCGTGAATTTGAAAACTTATACTTAATAGTACTTGAAATTAATATCATCATCATTTGGGATCCCGGTTTGTACCACATACTTAATGCGTAGGTCCAAGGTAGCAAGTCTTGAGCCCTACCATGCATACATACTAGGACCGAGTCTTACTCCATCGACCTAGGGCACTCAAAGGCCCATTACTGACGAGGCCCGAGTCTTACTCCATCGACCCCGGGGCGTTTACGGAGCCCACCCTTGGTACAAACCATAAAAATAACTTATCATGCATAACTATCATATCATGTCCTTAACAATCTTTCATGCATTTATTCTTTTTCATTTATTTTCATTATGTATAGCATTTTCTATGCTATCACATATCATAACATAACTTCATTTCTTTTCATTATGTATAGCATTTTCTATGCTATAACACATCATGGCATATTTCATAATATAACTTCATTATGCATATCATTTCGTAACTAAAGCAATCATGCATTCTAACTTATTATCATATCATTTTCATACAACATGGCATAGACATATTTAATTTTTGTTCTAGGGTTTCTAGGGCATCTATCCCTTCATGGTCGAACACATAATGATTCATTTAAGTCATACAAACATGTATCACATTCACACATTATCAAGTTTTCATAAGAAGTACTTTTAACCCCTTAGGTTTCATTTCCAAGGCCTCTAGGTCCTTTAAACCTTACTTGGCCGAAATTCATAGAATATAAACTTCCTTTAAGTGGCCTAAAGCATGGGAAACCTAAGTAAATTTCATAGCAAGATTTACTAAGAACATCATACACAAGGTTGGATCATAAACAAGCTAGGACTCTTGTGATCTTACATGTCATAAATCATGTAACTAATTTTCTACATTCCAATTAAACATGAGAGCATTAATCATCTTTCATAACATAATATCACAGAGGTCATTGAGCATATTAGAATTTTGTTTAAGCTTCTCTAAACTATCACCTTACCATGGCCGAAATATTAAGAGTAAGGTTCATGAGTTTCTTTCAACATACAAGTATACAACTCTTAAGAACTTTATATCATGTCATATAAGCATAGTTATTTTAAATTCAAGGTCCTCCTAACCCTAAATTCTTTCTTGGCCGAAACATGAGAGTGGGGTTCTTTTGGTTCCAATCAACTTCCAAGCAAGAAAACCATAGGAAGGTCCTTAGCATTTCATAGAGGGAAACTTGCACTAGTTTGGTTAGACAATAATTTTCCTAACCTATTTACAATATTTTTGATTGAAATTCTAGGGTTACATACACCTCTGATCATGCATCATATATGTATACAAACATAGGGGAAAACTTTCTTTCAAGGCATAGAAAAAGAATCCGAAAATCACATGAAAGCCTTGTACCGCAGGTGAGGGGAAGCTTACCTTCTTTGCTTAAGTTTCCTAGAGTTGAGAACTTGCTTGTGGACCTTTCTTCCTTGCTTGCTTTGCTCAGCACCAATGGAGGAAGAAGTGGCTAGGTCTTTTGGTGGAGAGGAGGAGGAAGAAGAGGAGGCTTCTTCCTCTTGTGTTGCTCGGAAACAAAAAGAAAGAAAGAAGGGGGAGAGTTGTTGCTCTCGGCAACAAGAGGAAAGAGGGAGGGAGAGTGCTCGGCACAAATGGAGGAGAGGAGGAGAGTGAGTTAAGGATGAAGCCCCCCCCCCCCCCCCCGAGTGCTCGGCACAAATGGAGGAGAGGAGGAGAGTGAGTTGAGGATGAAGCCCCTCCCCCCCTTCCATGCCTATTTATACTAAAGTGAGGGGAGGAAAACTTGACTTGATTCATCCTCCTCATTTACTTCTCCTCTTAATGAGAAAGAATATGCTAGAGAAATGCTTCTTGAGTTTCTCTCTTTTCTTTCTCTTAATTTCTCTCCTTTCTTTCCTTTAATTATAATTCCCATCTCTCCTTTTACAATATTCACTCCTATCACACTTGGTTAACACATGCATGCATCCACAAGAGAACCAAGGATCAAATCCTTCTCCTAACATATTTTTGTACAAAATAATTCATGTATATGCATTATGCATAAATATTTCATACATGCATATATAATATCTCATATCTCTTTTGTTTACATTAATTCCTTGCATTATAAATCATGTATAGAACTTTATATTCTCAACTTTATTTTCTTTCATAAAGTTTTTAATCATCTAAATCCTTCCCATCGTAACATTCAACGTAGACTATCTACACATTCTTTTCACTACCTTCAAACTCTCATTATCCTTACTTTCTTATCTAGGCTTTCTAGGGGTGTTACAGCACCGAGGGGTGCGGCTCGGGAGGAAGAAAAGGAGAAAAGGAAGTGGCCGAGGGATTTGTCGCGAGAGGGAAGGAAAACCGCCGTGGGCAGTTAGGGTAGGCGTCGGCGCGAGAGAAGGGGCTCGGGGAAGAGGGAAACGGCGAGGGAAAGAAAACAAATAAGAAAAAGGAAAAAGAAATAATTAAATAAATCTTTTCCTCACTTAAATGGGTAGCCTAAACAGGCTTTTTCGGACCCTGTTTTTATCCCCGCCAACTCGTCCGTACGAGCCCCGAAAAATTCCTGAAAAATTTCCAAAAATTTCGGAAAATTCCCTTATTAATATCCGCCTATTTCTCGGTATTTTACATTCTCCCCCACTAATAAAAATTTTGTCCCCAAATTTCGTTATCTACCATCAGCAAGTACTAACAACAGATATAGAGTATAAATGCTGAACGGTAAATAAATCACATACCTCAAGGGAAAAGATGGGGATATCGAGCTCGGATCATATCCTCGAGCTCCCAAGTAGCCTCCTTGTCTGAATGATACTGCCATCCGACTTTAACCAGCCGGATAGTCTTGTTCCGCAACTGACGCTCCTTCCGGTCGAGAATCCGTACCGGAACCTCCTCATAAGTAATGTTAGGCTGAACTGGAACTGGAATATCTGCCAGCACATGCGTCGGGTCGGGCACGTATCTCCTCAGCATCGACACGTGGAACACATCGTGAACGCCTGACAGGGACGGTGGTAGTGCCAGTCGGTAAGCTATCGCTCCGATCCTCTCCAAGATCTCGAAAGGGACAATGTACCGCGGAGCTAGCTTACCTCTGAGGCCAAACCTCTTCACCCCTTTCGTGGGTGAAACTCGCAGAAATACATGGTCGCCAATCGAGAACTCTAGTGGTGCGTCTCGATCAAGATAACTCTTCGGTGGTCCTGCGCTCGACATCCTCCGTCGATAGTACGGACCAACTCGCATCTGCTGAACTCTATGAGGTCCCAACAACTGGGCCTCTCCAACCTCATCCCGGAGGGTGTCCGTCAAGGTCTACCATACAAGGCCTCAAACAAGGCCATCTGGATAGCCGAATGAAAGTCGTTGTTGTAGGCAAACTCTACCAACGACAGATGGTCCTCCAACTGCCTCCGAAATCCATAACACATGACCTCAGCAGGTCCTCTAAAGTCTGAATGGTCCGCTCTGACTGTCCATCCGTCTGTGGATGGAAGGCTGTACTGAAACGGAGCTGTGTGCCCAAGGCCTGACTGCTGACTAAACGAGGCGTGAACCGTGGATCTCTATCCAAATGATACTCAATGGAACACCATGTAGTATGATAATCTCCCGACAATACAGATTCGCCAATCGATCCAGGGAATCCGACTAAAGTGGATTTGGTTAATCGATCAACGATTACCCAAATCGCGTCGTGACCTCGCCGTGTCCTCGGCAACCCTACCATAAAGTCCATGGTAATGTGATCCCACTTCCACTCGTGAATAGGAATCCATTGAGTAACCCTGCAGGTCTCGGTGCTCAGCCTTCACTCTGACAAACAAGACATCTAGCTACGAATCCGCGATGTCTTTCTTCATACCGCTCCACCAATAGAACGTCTCAAATCTCGATACATACGGGTCCCTCTTGGATGGATCGCAAATCGAGAACGCCTCCTGAAATAGCTCCTGTAAAACCGGATGAGACCGAGGTACGATAATCTTCCTCGGAGTATATAACACCTCCTCGCCTCGTAAACCTCGGTGCCCTTAAGCGATCTGACTGCCAATGAACTGACAATGCTGATCACCAGCCTGAGCCTCTCGGATCTTCGTCCTGATCGACGACTGAGCAACCATGGTAACCAGAATACCCTGCTCTGTAGATTCCTGCACCTCAAAGTCTAACTCAGAAAAACCCTGAATCAAATCCGTAACTGAAGTCCGGTGGCAAGCCAAAGTCCCTCTGGACTTCCTGTTGAGTGCATCGGCAACCACATTAGCTTTCCCCTGGTGGTAGCTAATGGTACAATCGTAGTCCTTCAAGAACTCCATCCATCTCGTCTATCGGAGATTAAGCTCCTTCTGAGTAAAAATATATTTGAGACTCTTATGATCAGTGAGAATCTCAAATGTAATACCGTATAAATGATGGCGCCAAATCTTCAATGCATAAATGATAGCGGCTAACTCAAGGTCATAAACTGGGTAGTTCTTCTCATGCTCCTTCAACTTACGAGAAGCATAAGAGACTACTCTACCGTGCTGCATCAGAACAGCGCCCAAACCCTGGAGAGACGCATCGGTGTAGAGTACAAATCCATCCTCTCCAGAAGGTAAAACCAAAACTGGAGCCGACACTAATCTCCGCTTCAGCTCCTGAAAGCTGGTCTCGTAATCCTATGACCACGTGAACTTCACGTCTTTCCTGGTAAGACGTGTCAGCGGCATAGCAATACGCGAGAAACCCTCGACAAAACGTCGATAATATCTGGCCAGTCCCAGAAAACTGCGGATCTCCTTTACTGACTTCGGCTGCTCCCAGCTGGTGACAACCTCGATCTTCTGAAGATCTACTGAAATACCTCTGCTCGAGACCACATGTCCCAGAAAACTGACTGAAGATAGCCAGAATGCACATTTGCTGAACTTCGCGTACAACTGATGTCGTCTAAGTGTCTCCAAGACTATGCGAAGATGTTGTGCATGCTCCTTGAATGCGAGTAGACCAATATGTCATCAATGAAAACGATAACAAACTGATCCAGATACTCCAGAAAGATGTGGTTCATTAAGTCCATAAACACCGCTGGAGCATTGGAAGCCCAAATAGCATTACTAAAATCTCATAATGACCGTATCTAGTACAGAAAGCTGTCTTCTGAATATCTGAGTCTCTGACTCTCAGCTGATGATACCCGGACCGCAGATCAATCTTAGAATACACTGATGTACCTCTGAACTGATCAAACAAATCCTCGATCCGTGGTAAAGGATATTTATTTCTGACGGTCACTGCATTCAGCTGTCTGTAGTCAATACATAACCTCATGGTACCGTCTTTCTTCTTGACAAATAGAACTGGAGAACCCCATGGTGAAACACTAGGGCGTATAAATCCCCTATCCAAAAGCTCCTAGAGTTGAACCTTCAGCTCGTTCAACTCTTTCGGTGCCATACGATACGGAGCTTTCGATGTCGGTGAAGTTCTCGGAATCAGCTCAATAGTGAACTCCACTGGCCTTCTGGGAGGCAAACCAGGAAGCTCCTCAGGGAATACATCTAGATACTCTCGGACTACAGAAACGTCAAAGAGCTGCGAACTGCTGCTGTCCTCAGTACTGATCAAAGATAACAGAAAACCATGACAGCCGTGAGACAGTAGCTTCTGCGCCTGAATCGCTGAAATAATCGAGATGTCGTCGTCTCTAATGCCAGTGAAACTCCACGAGGGTTGGTTCGGAGGCTGGAAGGTGACCACCCTCGTCTGGCAATCAATGGTAGCATGATATACTGACGGCCAATCCATGCCAAGTATGATATCAAACTCGATCATCTCCAATACTAGAAGATCTACCGTAAGTGTCATGTTGCCAAAATCTAACGGGCAACCTCTGATCTCCTGTGTGACGTCTAAAGTATCACCGGACGGTAGGTCTAACAGTAGGTAATCTACCAATCTCCCGCATAAAGGTACGGGATATAAAAGAGTGCGAACTACCAGTATCAATCAAAATATCAACGGAAATTGCATAAATGAAAATCGTACCGTGGAAAACGGATCCGTCGGCCCGCTGAGCATCCTCCCTGGTAATCGCATGAACTCGTCCAGTCTTTGGCGGAGGAGGAGGAGGTAACGCTACCAGCGGCTGCTGTCAAGCGTAAGCTCGCCAACGATCTGGATAATGAGCGGAGAAGACCGAGAGGATGGTGATCGACATCGGTACCGGTATCTGAAGTGCCCACGCCGAGTCGGATAATAAGGTCCTGGAACAAAACTGGGTGCTCTGAAGCGAGTACTCTGCCCAAGCATGCCAAATGGCCTTGAGGGAGCTGCTCCGTGAGGGTGAGAATCTCCTCCTCCTCGCTAGACACCGATCGACTAGACTGTCCCTCTGCCTGACCCCGAGTCGTGTGAGCCTTCACCGACAATCTCGGCTCTGTTGCAATAAAAGCAAAATGTTCCAAATCTTGTGAAGAGATGTGGTCTCGAACCACATCGAAACATCAGATATCGCGGTGGATGCTTCTCGATCCCTGCCGAGGAGACCAAACGCCCCGAGGAAGATCGCCGTGACTTCGAGGCCTACGAGATACCCCAGAAGAACTCTGACCTGGCCGACTTGTCCTGTCGCCTGTGTCTGCTGGATCTGCCCTGATATCTAACCCGTATGCTTCCTTTTCCTGTCTAGATATGCTGTCTGCTGAGCTAACTTTATCATCAAAGCTCGATCCAGTGCATCAGAGTAAGATGTGATCCCTAAACCGGCAAGCCGTACATGTAGATAACCATCAAGTCCTCGAATAAACTGCATCATGCGAGTCCTGTCCTCCGCAACTAACTCTGGACAAAACTTAGCCAACCGGTGGAATTCAGTATTATACTCAGTCACTGAGCGGTTGTTCTGCCTCAGACTCATAAAATCCTGTCGGCGAGCTATCTGATAAGACAGTGGAAAGAAGCGGCTCTCAAAATCCTCTCTGAACCTAGTCCACGTGACATTGCGCTCACCAATAATAGAACGCTGAGTAATCCACCAGGCATTAGCTTCATCCAGTAAAGTGTCTCGTCTATCGAGCAAGCCATAGAAGAAAGTCGCTCCATAGTCTCTATCCATGATGAGCCATACTCGGATCGAGATCTCCGCGAAAAGAGTGAAACGAGTCTTCATCGACTCACCACGGAATCCTAGCTCGTGAATGACAATATCGATGTCTTTGTGTCGGACTACCGCAGGAATCGGAAACACTGGAGTGGTGCTGTGGTACTTGGTGCATAAATTGGAGGAGGTACTCCGGTCTTCTTGGGTAACTGGAGCAAATGCCGCTGGCCGTAGGGTGAATATAAGTGGCACTACCTGGATGTACTGGTGCAATGGTACCGGATATGGAGTAGCCGGTATCCCTAGTGCAGGTGCTGCTGGGTATGTGCGGGGGCCGCTGGTGCCGGATACACGGTGGGTCCAAGTGGCGGTGGTCTTGAATCGTGTTGTGGGTGGAGCTGTCGGTACCCAGAAACTCTTGTAGGAATAGGTACGCTCCGAGGTAGGTACCTCTATAGGAGCCGTCGGGGTCTGAGAGCCCATGTCCCTGACCGACAGGCTCACTCGGTGGGCATCTCTAGTATATCCAGAGATCCCGTGGTCCTCGCACGTGGTCGTCCAGCACCACGTCTCTCAGCAATACGAGTAGATCGTCTCATATCTGTTAAATTAAATTACAGATATTACTACAAGTATAAAAATCATAAAATAAACATCATACCTAATTGCTGTCTGGAGATGTTCCGTCACTGTCCAGTCCCAATCTTTTGACCTCAAAATTCCGAACGAGAAACATCGCCGGAAATCCATATAAGTCTGAAACATAACCATAACGGAAATCTGTACAAACCGAAATAGACATCCAAAAATCCAGAACACCAAAAGCAGGTATCCATAACCTGCTCTGATACCAATAAATTGGTATCAGATAAATCTCGAAAATCCAAAACACGAAAATCCAACAAGCGTCGCCGAACTCTGGCGCTCTGATACCAAGTAAATAAATTGGTATCAGGTTATCCCAAACATCAAAAATACGAAAACAAGAGATCGTATACCTGTGCTCTGATACCACTAAATTGTCACGCCCCGGAGGAGTCCCTGTCCGAAGAAATTTCGGCGGACAATCTGAAACTTCTACATAACACATATACCTCAGCCACAGGCGGCTGGACTAATAACGATAAGTAAAAGCAAACACCACGCAGTTACTATAATTTATTCAGCCTCTGGCTGTCACAACCACGCAGTTAAGATAATTAAACAGAAAGATAATACTCTGACTCGAAATCCACCCTACTCCACTACACTCGTAAAGCTCAAATCCGACGAACTCACCTCTTCTGCCATCAAGGCAGGCATGTAGTAAAAACATATCGAATAGAACAACCATCAATATCGCAAAAAAAACATACAATGTCCAAGTATCCAAATAACCAAGTCCACACATAATCAAAATAAAAACAAAACTAAATGATAGATAAAACATCGAGGTCGGCAGGGATCTAGCACTACGTGTAGTGAGGACTAGCGACTGGAACTCCCTCCTGACAGCATCAACCTGAAAATAACAACAATGGAGGCGGGGTGAGTCCAACACTCAGCAGGTACAATTGATATGCAAAGTAAAGAAATAACACCTAGCACTAATCATGCGTACAATCTCCTGATAAAAATAAAGATAAATGTAAACCGAAATAGACAGGAGAGAATCTGTACTAACCAGGACCCGGTATAAGGACAAACAGTCCGAAAGGTATAGAAGACCTGTATGCATGTCAAACATAGGTATCCAAACAATATGCAACATATAAATGCAGTAAACACAATCACATACAATAAATGCATCATGCATATGATGCCAATGTCATGGTCACCCCTGACGTCAGTCAACCAACTCATAACAAAAGTGGGACCGAGTGGGTAGAGCTGTAACAATCGTGCACTCTGCATCACTACCCCTGATGAGTGACCGAGTGGACGGGATGCTGTCGGAGTACACACGTACTCCTACCCCAAATCATAAATGGGGAGCGCAATGCTCTCATCTCCCGGTACGCTATGACGGACTACACGCTGCGTCACACTACCCATGAGCGGATCAACGGAGCACCGGAAGAGTCAAACTAACGTGCTACCACGCTGTGTCACGCTACCCATGAGCGGATCAACGGAGCACCGAACAGTGATGAAAACTGGTAAAGTGCTCGATAATAATGGAGCAATCTCTCACACAGCATGCAATCATGCGAATGGTGCATGTCACTAAGCATGGTAATATGCTAAATCAATCTCTGGACATATGATCATGTGCACCAAAGTAAATAAATCATATCAAGGTATAATAATCAATTAAGGTATCAAACCTAGGTTCTGACATGGTAAAACATGGTTATATCACTACCCATGAGCATGTGAAATCAGATATGTATCAATAAGAGATGCAAACAAACAAACAATCAAGCAGGTAACATGTATCGGGCAGTGATTAACCGAACAAATAAGAAAACACAATTAATGCAAATTGTTAATTTCATTACTAAGCATATCAAAGATAATAAGTCAAAAGTACCCGCCTCCAATAGGAATGTCCAAATTGTTGGGTTCTTCGAGCCGCGAAAACCGCTTTTTCGCGTCGCGGAAACCCCGAAGGACCCAAAGCCGTAGATCCGTGCAAAGATTCGTATAAAAATTCGAAAAACTATTTCTTGTACGAGTTCAAAAACTGATCTACTACTTAGATCTATGAGGAAAAAGTGTTTACCCTTGATGCGCGCCCTACGCGAATCCCGCTCTTCCAAGGTGTTGCCGGATCTCAAGACCGTCAAGTGCCGGTCCTCTAGAAGTATCCACACGGACAACTTAGGTGGAGAAAACCTCACACAAAGGTGTGCTAGCACCTTGGTAAGGTTCGGCCAAGTAAGGAGGAGAGGGAGAGGGAGAGCTTGAGAGGAAGGAGGAAGAAGATGCAACACATGAATGAAAAATCAAATTCTCATTCACAAAACAAGTGGCCGGCCACTTTCAAAATTCACATTAATTGCATTAATTGCAATTAATATGAAACCATAAAATCACATTAATTGCATTAATTGTAATTAATATGAAACCATTAAGAGAGTGGCTTTGTTACTTCCATGAGGTGGCACCCATGATGATGTGGAACATCATTATTGGTCCACCTAATGCCAACTCACCAATGAGGTGGCAAAAAGGTCAAGTCAAAATTGACCTTTGGTCTTCCTTCTCAAGTCAAGTCAAACTTAACTCAATCTCTACCATGGTGGATCTAATCCAACCATTTGATTCGAGCCAACTTAATATAATGAATCTAATTCATTAAATTAAATTGATTCAATGAGTCAAAATCTAAATTAGACTCATTTAACACATGAATCAACTTGAGTCAAACTCAAGTTAGCCCAATTAGGATTACTCTTAATCCAATTTGATTCATCAAATGAATCTAATCCTCTTGGTTCATCATATGAACCTAATCTCCACCTAATTGTCCTAAGTGTGTGACCCTATAGGTTCTTGTAACGCTGGCAATGCCCTAAACTCATTTAGGAGCATAAGTAATGAGCGGTATCTAGCAACACATCATTACTACCCAAGTTACAAGAATGTCGAGATCCGACATCACCTTGTGACTACCAATTGTGACTACTCACAAAATAATGACAACTGTCCTTCTATCCTAGACATCTAGATTGATCAATATGAGGCATAGACCGTGTCATCCTCTAATCAATCTAAATCTTGAACTCCAAGTAGACTCACTCGATCAAATGAGCTCAACATCTAATGTTGACTCATTTGGGCATGGCCATGCACTTAGTGGTCTCACTCTATCAAGAATACCGATGTCACTCCCGTCATATGGGAGGGATAGATTCCATCTACATCACTCACATCCCTCTACATAATTCGTTATATACCCAGTAATCGCCTTTATAGTCCACCCAGTTACGAGTGACGTTTGACGAAACTAAAGTACATAACTCCTTATGTAGGGATCCATGGTGACTTCAGGTCTAAGGACTAATAGTCATACTAATAGCCACATGAGAAAGTATATGACACTCATATAACGATCCATGATACTTTCTCATGGCGGGTCATTCAATATACATTCTCTAATGCATACCCATGTGTCAGCTTGATATCTCTATATCCATGACTTGTGAGATCAAGTCATCGAGCTGACCTACATGCTAGTCTTATTGTATTAACATTGTCCCTGAATGCTAATACTCGACTAGGAATGATTTAGAGTAGTGTTCCCTATGTCATCTCACTATCGATTCAACTAATCGATTGATATAGGTATGAACCTTCTACTCAAGGACGCTATTATACTTAGTCTATTTGGCACTAATATAAATAAGTATAATAACCAAACAAATGCCTTTATTAATAAACAAGAATATGATATACATGAGTCCATACAATCATCAAATGATTGGCTCTAGGGCTCTAACTAACAATCTCCCACTAGCACTAGTGCCAATCAGTATAGGCTCTAAGGCCTAAAGACCTAGTGTGACCATCATGCTTCCTCTGTGCCAAAGCCTTGGTCAAGGGATCTGCGATGTTAGCCTCTGTAGGTACTCTGCAAATCTTCACATCTCCTCTATCGATAATCTCGAATGAGATGGAAGCGCCGTAGTATGTGCTTGGTCCTGGTGTGAGCGAGGTTCCTTCGCCTGCTTATAGCTCCATTGTTGTCACAATAGAGCTCAACTGGGTCGATGATAGGAACCACCCCAAGTTCATGATGAACTTCACATCCAAATCGCCTTCCTTTGCGCCTCGATGCAAGAATATACTTCATTGTAGAATCAGCCATCGATCCCGCTCAACTCTTCCCGGTGACGACCACCATTAATGCAAAATACGAACCTCGATGCGATCGATAATCATCCTCGTCGGTGGAAGATGGCATCACCGTAACCCTTTACGCTAGCTCATCATTACCTCTATATATCAAGAAATATTCTTTAGGCCTTCGTAAGTACTTAAGAATATTCTTGACCGCTATCCAATGACTTTTACCGATCTCGACTGGTATCCGCTCGTCATGCTCAAAGCATACGAGACATCGTCGAGTACACAAAGCATGGCGTATATGATCGATCCTATGGCCGAGGCATAAGGGATCTGATCCATGCGGTCTCTCTCTCTAGAAGAGGGACCTTGAGTCTTCGAAGACTCACGCCATGTGACATAGGCAATCCCTTCTTGGAGTTCCGCATGGCAACCAAGGAGTACCTTGTCAATATATGTACTCGACTTAGGCCAAGCAATCTTTAGATCTATCTCTATAGATCCGTATCCCTAGAATGCGGGATGCCTCACCTAAGTCCTTCATTGAGAAGCAACTCCCTAGCCGTGTCTTGATGAAGCATAGGGATGTCCTTCCAATGAGTAGTATGTCATCCACATATAATATGAGGAAGACAACTATGTCCCCTACAACCTTCTTGTAGACACAAGGCTCATCTTCGCTCTTGATGAAACCAAACTGCTTGATCGCATCATCAAATCGAAGATTCCATCTCGAAGCTTGCTTTAGTCCATAAATGGACCTATTGAGCTTACACGCTAGTATGCTGTGAATCTACAAAACCCTCAGGTTGTGTCATGTACACATCCTCAAGTAGGTTTCCATTCAGAAACGCGGTTTTGACATCCATCTGCCATATCTCATAGTCATGGTAGGCTGCAATAGCAAGCATGATCCGAATGGACTTAAACATCGCTACTGGAGAAAAGGTTTCATCATAGTCAATACCATGAATCTGCTTGAAACCTTTATCTACCAAGTGACCCTTATAGATAGGTCCATCCATGTCAGTCTTTCTCTTAAAGACCCACTTACACCCAATGGGTTTTACTCCTTCAGGTGGATCAACCAAAGTCCATACTTGATTGGTGTACATGGATTCCATTTCGGATCTCATGGCTTCTAGCCATTTCTCGGAATCTGGTCTCATCACAGCTTCCTGATAGGTGGTAGGCTCATCCTCTATGAGCACAATGTCGTCATGGTCAGACAAGAGAAATGAGTATCTCTCAGGCTGACGACGTACCCTATCAGACCTGCGAAGAGGTATGTCTACTTGAACCGGTTGTTGTTCCTCAACTCCTTGTGGAACAACATCATCCACAACACTTTGTGGTTCCAGTTCAATTTCCATCGAGGCATTAGTGCTATTGTTCGCATCTTGAACTTCTTCAAGATCGAACGCGCTCCCACTAGTCTTTCTAGAAACAAAGTCCCTTTCTAGAAAGACCCCAGTCTTTGCCACAACTACCTTGTGCTGACTGGGAATGTAGAAATAATATCCCTTAGTTTCCTTGGGATATCCGATGAAATAGCACTTGTCGGATTTGGGTCCTAATTTGTTAGAGACTTGACGTCGTACGTAAGCCTCACAACCCCAAATCCTCATGAAAGACACCGGCATCTCCCACCATATCCTATATGGTGTCTTTATCACGGCCTTGATGGAACTCGGTTGAGCATAAAAGCTGCCGTGTCTAGAGCATATCCCCATAGATATGTCGGAAGATCTGGTGACTCATCATAGATCGTACCATATCTAATAAGCACGATTCCTCCTTTCGGATACACCATTCCACCGTGGTGTTCGGAGGAGTGAGTTGAGATAAAATCCCACACTCGGCTAAGTAGTCACGAAACTCATGGCTTAAGTATTCACCACCTCGATCTGATCAAGTACTCTTGCCAAGCTGGTTCTGTACTTTATTCTTAAATTCTTTGAACTTTTCAAAGGATTCAGACTTATGTGTCATCAAGTACACATAACCGTATCTACTGAAGTCATCAGTAAATGTGATGAAGTACCTATAACCGCCTCTAGCAGCGACATTGAAAGGGCCACATACATCACTATGTATGAGTCCTAACAAATCAGTTGCTCTCTCGCTATGCCCACTAAAGGGGGTCTTGGTCATCTTGCCTCGTAGGCATGACTCGCATATCTCATATGATTCAAAATCAAATGAGTCCAGCAAACCATCCTTATGGAGCTGGGATAAGCGCTTGTCATTTATATGACCTAAGCGACAGTGCCAGAGATAGGTGTGGTTCATATCGTTCGATTTGAACCTCTTGGTACTAACGTTATAGATAGGGCTCTCTAGATCTAGAATATAGAGTCCGTTTATCAGAGGTGCACTACAATAGAACATATCGTTTAAATAGATAGAACAACATTTGTTCTTTATTATAAACGAAAATCCTTTCTTGTCCAAACAAGAAACTGATATAATGTTCTTAGTCAATGCACATAACAACAATCGTCTAACTCTAGTATAAGCCAGAGGCAGAGATAGAAAATAAGTCCCTACAGCAATGGCAGCAACCCGTGCTCCATTGCCTACTCGTAGGTCTATCTCGCCTTTGTCAATGCTCGCTATTTCTCGTGCTTGTACACTAGTACAAATGTGAGCACATCCGGTATCTAATACCCACGATAAGAAATAGAGAGGTTGACTTCTATAACATTTATACCTGAAGTAGAAATCTTATTTCTCTTGTTAAGATCTTCCAAGTATCCTGTGAAGTTCCTCTCGTGTCTCGCTTGTCCTTGATATAGTTGACAAAGATGTGCAACCATATCATAAGCACCCATTAACTCATGTTGCTTCTGAAGCTCAGAGTTCATGGTCGCGAGCATTAGACATGACACATCAAATGCGTCATCTTGATGCTTCTTGTAAGCATCTTTGTCAGCTCGCGGGGCATTGGCAGGAGGAGCCTCCGGAATGGGCTGCTCCAGAACATACAGTTTACGTTCCTGAGTGAGAACTATTCTCAGGTTCTTGTACCAGTCCAGTAAATTTGCTCCGTTGAGCTTGTCCTTCTTAAGGATAGATCGCAGGGAGAAAATGTTCGTATTCGACGTCATGGCAATTCTACAACAGAAATAAATGCAGAAATAAGTATCATATTCTTTAAAATCATTTAATTAGGCCTTTAATTAAATGATGCTCCCACTGAATTCTATAATTCTTGTGGGACAAGATCCACATCATACTAACCCTTGAGTTAGCTTTGGCTAATACGCCCAAGGCTTAGTATGATCGGTAGGTAACGATTACCAATTACATCTCTATGCAACTCTTGTTTATAGAATCAATATCCGCATTTATATTAAAACTCGAGTTAGCTTTGGCTAATACGCCCGAGAGTTAATATAGATGTGATATTGACCTATCTTTCCAACTATTGGAAGAATGCCTATAGTTGACTCGATCCAACCGAGTAACTATGAATACTCAATCTAATTGAGTTTTTATTCACCCATGCGTTGATAGACGGGACCAAGATTGTCCCTCCGTACCCTACCAAGATAATATGTATTGCTCTGCTTTGGCAGATTCAACAATACATGTGATCGAGGTAGTGATAGGTATCACGGCACGGTTAGGCATTTTAGAGTTGGTTCGATCTAGATCTAATCTAATCGAGAAGAATGCATCTTGTGCACGACTTAGATCTAATCTAATCGCAAGGGTGCATCATGTGCACGACTTAGATCTAATCTAATCGTTAAGGTACTAATTAATTAATTAATTATTAAACATGCATCAAATACATAATAATTAATTAATTAATCTATTTGTGATTTAGTCATGGCCCTACTACGATCTTCTCAAGCCAATGAGAAGATCGATTGGTCAACCTAGGGTCAACAGCTTCTCCAAGCGCCTCCCTTTGACCACCTTGTGTTGCTCGTGCCCGCCTCGGAACTCCGTCTCGTGTGGACTCTCCACCGCTCCAATTTGTACATTATAATTTGAAACTCGAGTTACATTCGAGTCTAAATCTAATTACAACAAGAATAAAAGACGAGGCACGACGCGCAGGTCGTGAATAATAAAATAAATACAACACGCGAAAACACATCACGGCACGCAGGCCGTATTATGAATTACAACACAACCAATCATATTGGGCTTTGGGCCATGACTATCACAAATTAATATATATAATTCAAAATTATATATTTTCATAATTTTCTATAATTTTAAAATTAATTTTACAATTTTACAAGTAAAATTTCCCGGCGGTCCCGTTTAGCGGTTTCGGGCGCAATCCCCTTGCGGGGCCCAGGGGCAGCGCCCCTACCCGCGATCTAACCATCGCGAGGGTTCCTTTGTGATCCAACAGCACCTAAACCCGCTGTCCCAAAACGATTTGGGCCGAGACATTACCGTTTCGGAAAAATCTTCCCGACGGGTTCGTTTTTAGCGATTTCGGGTGCGATCGCGGAGCAAATCCCCTTGCGGGGTTAGGGGCAGCGCCCCACGATCTAACCATCGTGAGTTGCTCCGTTGCGATCTAAAGGCACCCGAGTCCGCTGTCCCAAAAGATTTTGGGTCGAAACGAAGCCGTTTGGGAAAATTCTTCCCGATAGCCGAAGCCTACAAGTGCCGAGACACTTGTGCTTCGCCTATAAGGAAAAATTACCCATAAAAACATAAAAATTGAATTTTTACAGAAAATCACAGAAGCTTTTTGTTTTCCAAAAACCAAAAACTAACTCGTACAAGTCTTTGCACGTGGCCCTGATACCACTGTTGGGTTCTTCGAGCCGCGAAAACCGCTTTTTCGCGTCGCGGAAACCCCGAAGGACCCAAAGCCGTAGATCCGTGCAAAGATTCGTTTAAAAATTTGAAAAACTATTTCTTGTACGAGTTCAAAAACTGATCTACTACTTAGATCTATGAGGAAAAAGTGTTTACCCTTGATGTGCGCCCTACGCGAATCCCGCTCTTCCAAGGTGTTGCCGGATCTCAAGACCGTCAAGTGCCGGTCCTCTAGAAGTATCCACATGGACAACTTAGGTGGAGAAAACCTCACACAAAAGTGTTTATAAATTCATTTTCTTTTACTTCTCTCCCCAAATCGCCGATTTCTAACCTCGCTTCCCCGATAACTCCTCTGCCCGAACCCTCCTCTCTCCCTCTCCGGTGATTTCTCGCCTCACCGGCGCCGAGCTCACGATCGCCGGCTATCTTCCTTCGGGTGAGGCTAGGGCAAAGGCTCCATTAGCACCTCCTGCAATCCTTCCCCTTCCTCTCTTGCACGAACGCCTCGACGCCGACTGTGCACGCCCTTCACCATGATCGTGGCCTTGTCGAGTTGCCGGAGGAAGGGTCATTGGAGCTTGAAGGGTCTTGATCATCTCTGGCCGAGCAGGCGTTGCGGTCGCTGTTTCTTGTGGGCGATTGATGGTGATCCGGCGGAGCTAGGGCACGGCGGGAAGGAGTTGATTCGCATCATCATCGGCTGATCGAGCCCTTTTCGGTTCTTCTCCTTGATTTGTTTATTGGAGAATGGTATGGATCGCCACCAGCTGAGGTTGATCGTGCAAGATCATTGGGAAGTGATCGATTTAGGTGAGTGTTGTTTAGAATCATAGAAATTTAAAGATCTTGCCTAATCTGTTCTCTTTGCAACGTTCTCCCTAATCTGATCTAGAGGGATGTACCAAATCAGCATATGGATGAATTTTCCTTGAAGCCGATCACTGCATTCCGTTTCTTACGGCTGATTGAGTCTCGGCTGGGGGGATTAGGGATCAATTAAGGTAAGGTCCTATTGTGTTAAGGTTTCAGTAATTAATTGCTGCACAAGTAGGTTCTGGATTATGTTTTTAGAAGAATTAGTGTAGGTGTTCTGTTGTAGCTTCCGGACAGTGGTTGGCTGGTTGTTAGCTACGGGATTTGCTACCATCTCTTAAGGTAAGGGTCCTCCAGGGGATGAACATTCAAGGTATTCCATCTAGGAGAGATCTTGGACATGGTACAAGGGTAAGTCAAGCTCAATGTTGATTAACATGGGTTGATTTCATACTTTGTTTGGGTTGTTGAGATTAGCTATGAGACTGATCTTGGAGAATTGGTGTAGGAGCTATTGGTGGCTGTGGGCAGTGTTTGAAGATGCTGTGAGCTTTTGATTCGCTGCTACCTTCCAAGGTATGGGATGTTCCAATGAAGTATTTCTATTGGTTTCATTAGTATGTAATTGAATTAGGTTTCTAAAGGATGTAGGGTTTTGTGCTTGCTTAGATTTATGAGTGATGTGATGTGGATTGGAGAAATTATTGTGGTTGGATTAATCGAGGTGGATGAACTATGTGGATTAGATTCATTTGTGTGTTTAGAGATTAGGTTGCATTTCAGTGATGAACATGGGTAAGTTGTTATGATGGATTCAGGAATAACCTATTCTAATTGGGTTGTGTGATTAAGGATTGTTTGGAGGATTAATTAGTCAGGGATCAGATTTGATTAGAGTGATCCTATTGGGTTAGGAATTTTATTTAGCTATTTAATTCATGTGAAATTAGCTAAATAAAATATATATATATTGATCACAGGACTTGGATTCGGGACGAGCGTCTCGACATGGGATTACTTGGCACGATCTACACTTTAAGGCGGGTATTTCTTCCTTGACCTCTATGTAGATTTTCTTGTACTTAGTGCATGGTTATTATTGGATGAATTAGGTTACTTTACCCTATATCGTGTTCAGTTGTTGTTTTTCCTGCTTGTTTCTTTTGCTTGAGCTTAGAGATGATCTATTTAATTCATATACAGTCCCTACTCTTGATATCTACTCTGTTGTGATTACACGTTTAGAGTATGCCTTGTAGGGATTGTCGGGTTGTTGGTATTACCATGCTGATTGGGTGTATGATGTGGACTGTACATAGATGGGTATGTGTCATAGGAGTTATCTTGTTGACCGTGCATTTACATGTGGTGTGTACATACATATTTGTCATGTACTTTTGGAGGAGTTGTGTTGATTGTATGTTTGGGGTATACACACATGTCTGTTGTGTTTTTACTGGAGGATACATGTTGATTGTACTTATATTCTGTGTACATGTGTCTGGTGGGATTATTGGAGATGTTTGGTTGATTATACATGTGTAGTGTGTACATATGTTTGATGGGATACGTGGAGCTATCATGACGATTATACTCATGTTGGAGGTATTTATGAGGTTTGGGGTTGTTGCACGGATGATGATTATATATATATATCATGTTCATCATTCATTGCATCTGATGACCGTTGTCTCCCTTGTGGTTGAGAGAGTCATCAGTTGGTTTGGTTTAGCACCGCACACTCGGCCACTCATGGGTAGTGGTAGTTGGAGCAGTTGCTGCTAGTCCTGTCGTGCCACCCGGTCACGAGGTTTAGTGAGATCCGGCGTTGTGAGCAGTCAGGGACACTGATGCTATTTAGCTAGATAGCTATTAGCGGACTGTCCGCCTCGACCACTATATAGTGGGCTGGAGGGTAGTACAGTCGTCACAGACCCAAGCCTCTCGGCCATACAGGGGTCGTGGTGTCTGGAGAGGTGGCGGGGGTGACCATGGAGCATGCATACGCAGTTATTATTCTTGCATTTAATGCACGGTGCATCTGCATACATGCCTAGTAGATACTAGTTGCATGTGATTGTCGTTGTTGCATTTGTTTGCGATATGATTGTTGCATATGGTTGTCATGCTGCATACATGTCATTTATTTTACATGTATTTGCAGTCGTATTTATATTGCACAGGTGTCACGGGTAGGTCTGTTGCAGATCTGGTGAGTTTACTGACCATCGTACCATGTGTCGATTCCAGATTGGGTATGTATCTGTCATTATGTTAGTTGTGGTTTGTACAGTTTATATGTTAGGTTATTATGTCAGTTATGTTTAGGTGCATTGATTATGATAGTATGATCATGTTCTTTATTCCCTATTGAGACTGTATACTTGTGATCTCCATGTTGTTTATGGACCATGCACTATCTTTTCTATTACCCGCTGAGTTACCTATACTCACCACCGCATGTATACATTTATGTTTTCAGGTAGCCTGTAGATGGTTGGTGTCGCTCGGAGTATCCTGTCTGCCGGGTCCTACGTCACATCCGAAGACTGTGTTCGTTTTCTATTGTATATTCTTTTCTTATTTTTGGCATTGTATTTGTGTATAGCCATGTGGCTATCCTATGGTTTTGGTGTTGTATTTGTGTTTAAGCCGTGCCGGCATGCATTGTATCTGTTTGTCTTATGTGGGCTTTCCGTTTTCGTTTTTCCGCTGTGTTGGTTTTTGGTACAGTCGTGTGGGCTGTTTTATATATAACTGCGTGGTTGTGATTGTTTCATTCCAGCCGTGTGGGCTGTTATTATAACTGCGTGGTTGTGTATATAAATATTCCAGCCGCATATGGCTGATGTATTTTACTTGTAGTGATGCTTCATATTGTCACTGGTACAGGGGAGATTCTGCCGAATTTTTTGTCTGGCAGGGACTCCTTTGGGGCGTGACAGCCGGTCCTCTAGAAGTATCCACATGGACAACTTAGGTGGAGAAAACCGCACACAAAGGTGTGCTAGCACCTTGGTAAGGTTCGGCCAAGTAAGGAGGAGAGGGAGAGGGAGAGCTTGAGAGGAAGGAGGAAGAAGATGCAACACATGAATGAAAAATCAAATTCTCATTCACAAAACAAGTGGCCGGCCACTTTCAAAATTCACATTAATTGCATTAATTGCAATTAATATAAAACCATAAAATCACATTAATTGCATTAATTGCAATTAATATGAAACCATTAAGAGAGTGGCTTTGTTACTTCCATGAGGTGGCACCCATGATGATGTGGAACATCATTATTGGTCCACCTAATGTCAACTCACCAATGAGGTGGCAAAAAGGTCAAGTCAAAATTGACCTTTGGTCTTCCTTCTCAAGTCAAGTCAAACTTGACTCAATCTCTACCATGGTGGATCTAATCCAACCATTTGATTCGAGCCAACTTAATATAATGAATCTAATTCATTAAATTAAATTGATTCAATGAGTCAAAATCTAAATTAGCCTCATTTAACACATGAATCAACTTGAGTCGAACTCAAGTTAGCCCAATTAGGATTACTCTTAATCCAATTTGATTCATCAAATGAATCTAATCCTCTTGGTTCATCATATGAACCTAATCTCCACCTAATTGTCCTAAGTGTGTGACCCTATAGGTTCTTGTAACGTTGGCAATGCCCTAAACCCATTTAGGAGCATAAGTAATGAGCGGTATCTAGCAACACATCATTACTACCCAAGTTACAAGAATGTCGAGATCCGACATCACCTTGTGACTACCAATTGTGACTACTCACAAAATAATGACAAGTGTCCTTCTATCCTAGACATCTAGATTGATCAATATGAGGCATAAACCGTGTCATCCTCTAATCAATCTAAATCTTGAACTCCAAGTAGACTCACTCGATCAAATGAGCTCAACATCTAATGTTGACTCATTTGGGCATGGCCATGCACTTAGTGGTCTCACTCTATCAAGAATAGCGATGTCGCTCCCGTCATATGGGAGGGATAGATCCCATCTACATCACTCACATCCCTCTGCATAATTCGTTACATACCCAGTAATCGCCTTTATAGTCCACCCAGTTACGGGTGACGTTTGACGAAACTAAAGTACATAACTCCTTATGTAGGGATCCATGGTGACTTCAGGTCTAAGGACTAATAGTCATACTAATAGCCACATGAGAAAGTATATGACACTCATATAACGATCCATGATACTTTCTCATGGCGGGTCATTCAATATACATTCTCTAATGCATACCCATGTGTCAGCTTGATATCTCTATATCCATGACTTGTGAGATCAAGTCATCGAGCTGACCTACATGCTAGTCTTATTGTATTAACATTGTCCCTGAATGCTAATACTCGACTAGGAATGATTTAGAGTAGTGTTCCCTATATCATCTCACTATCGATTCAACTAATCGATTGATATAGGTATGAACCTTCTACTCAAGGACGCTATTATACTTAGTCTATTTGGCACTAATATAAATAAGTATAATAACCAAACAAATGCCTTTATTAATAAACAAGAATATGATATACATGAGTCCATACAATCATCAAATGATTGGCTCTAGGGCTCTAACTAACAATCTCCCACTAGCACTAGTGCCAATCAGTATAGGCTCTACGGCCTAAAGACCTAGTGTGACCATCATGCTTCCTCTGTGCCAAAGTCTTGGTCAAGGGATCTGCGATGTTAGCCTCTGTCGGTACTCTGCAAATCTTCACATCTCCTTTATTGATAATCTCTCGAATGAGATGGAAGCATCGTAGTATGTGCTTGGTCCGCTGGTGTGAGCGAGGTTCCTTCGCCTGTGCTATAGCTCCATTGTTGTCACAATAGGAACCACCCCAAGTTCAGTGATGAACTTGCGCATCCAAACTGCCTCCTTTGCTGCCTCTGATGCAGCAATATACTCGGCTTCTGTTGTAGAATCAGCTACTGTATCCTGCTTCGAACTCTTCCAGCTGACAGCACCACCATTAATGAAAAATACGAACCCTGACTGCGATCGGTAATCATCCTGATCGGTCTGAAAGCTGGCATCACTGTAACCCTTTACAGTTAGCTCATCATTACCTCCATATATCAAGAAATATTCTTTAGGCCTTCGTAAGTACTTAAGAATATTCTTGACCGCTATCCAGTGACTTTTACCTGGATCTGACTGGTATCTGCTCGTCATGCTCAAAGCATACGAGACATCAGGTCGAGTACACAGCATGGCGTACATGATCGATCCTATGGCTGAGGCATAAGGGATCTGATCCATGCGGTCTCTCTCCTCTCTAGAAGAAACAATTGTACCTTTTTGGAGTTTAAGAAACAAGAGGAACTTTCTCAACTCCACCATCCAAATAAGGACAAATGATGTGTTGGACCGAGACGTACTATTTAAGCTACTAGTCGAGACTGCCTTATAAAGGCTATTGTGGGAGCCTTCAACCTCCTTGAGGGCGCCTCCAATCCCCGGGTCAATCGTGCGTGGATAAGGCTGACTTCTTCCCGCTTATCCTCTTGAAGGCGCCTCCATACTCCTTGTGGGTGCCTTCAAGGCTGTCCGAGGCACCTCAAGCCTCCATGAGGGTGCCTCCAGCTCCGCTGCACAGACTCCTTCTACCTTACACCCGAGGCACCTCCAAGCTCCATGGAGGACACCTAGGGTACTATTCATCCGAGGCAAAACTTGTTCCTTTGTCCCTGCAAAATATGTTAGTCTCAAAAATACCTTGCAATACAAAGTTAGCACATAATAATGAATATAAAAAGATGTTTGACGGTCACCGGACTGTCCGGTTCTGACTTCGAATTTTTGACCGGAAATCCTAGGTTGAACCGACGCCTACTGTTCCATCAGCGGGGAACACGTCCTCACTTACTCCACTCAAGAGAACATACCTGTTGCCAGACCGGTCCTCCAAATCGACTAGACTTTCTGCCTAGGGTTACCACCCCGAAGGGTTTTCTGCCAACTAAGATTACCACCCCCTAGGACCTAAGGTTACCGCCCCTTAGGGTTTTCCACCACCTAGGGTTATCACCCATAGGATCTAAGGTTACCGCCCCTTAGAGTTTTCCACCACCTAGGATTACCACCCCCTAGAGCCTAAGGTTACCACCCTTAGGATTTTCCACCACCTAGGGTTACCACCCCCTAAGACCTACGATTACCGTCCCTTAGGATTTTCCACCACCTATGGTTATCACCTCCTAGGACTTAGTGTTACCACTCTCTAGGGTTTTCCACCTGCCTAACCACAGTTAGGACTTTCCTGTAAACTCATTCACATACATTAGATAACAAACCAACTTAACTTGAACCCTTTGACATAATCAAAACACTGGTTCGATCGTTGAATGCTTCCTGCATCAACAATCTCCCCCTTTTTGATTATGGCAACACGGTTCAAAGTTAAGTAAAAATATGACAATAAATAAAAAAATTTAGACATGAGCATGAATGTAAAAATTTATAAAACTTATGCTCCTCCTTATGTTTAAATTCTTAATTTCTTAAAAATTCTTAATTTACTTAACTTCTTATTAACTTTGACTTTTTTCTCCCCCTTTGACATAAATCAAAAGGAATAAGTAGAGAGAAAAAATAGAAAAATATTCTATGTAATTCTAAGCTCCCCCTGAAGAGTAGCAATTAGCTGAATTTAGTTTTAAAAATACTCAGCTACTTTAGAAATGTTTTGAAAAAATATTTAACTTTTTCAACAAAAACTTAGATAAACACAAGTTTTGTATCTTTTTCGAAAAATAAACTTAACTAAATTTTCAGCTTTAAAATGGCTAATATTAGAAACTATTGTAATTTAATATTTAGTTTTGAAAATTACTGAGCTAAAAACTTAACTGAGAGGGAGTTAAATAAACATTAGGGCTTGAAAGAAAAATTTCTTGCAAAAATACTTAGCTTTTTCAACAAAAACTTTTTCCCCCGTTTTTTTTTTTAAAAAACTTAGTTAAATTTTTGCTTAGAAAACACTTTTATCAAAAACTGTCACGCCCCGGAGGAGTCCCTGTCCGAAGAAATTTCGACAGCATCTCCCCTGTACGGCGGACAATCTGAAACTTCTACATAACACATATACCTCAGCCACAGGCGGCTGGACTAATAACAATAAGTAAAAGCAAACACCACGCAGTTACTATAATTTATTCAGCCTCTGGCTGTCACAACCACGCAGTTAAGATAATTAAACAGAAAGATAATACTCTGACTCGAAATCCACCCTACTCCACTACACTCGTAAAGCTCAAATCCGACGAACTCACCTCTTCTGCCGTCCAGGCAGGCATGTAGTAAAAACATATCGAATAGAACATCCATCAATATCGCAAAAGAAAACATACAATGTCCAAGTATCCAAATAACCAAGTCCACACATAATCAAAATAAAAACAAAACTAAATGATAGATAAAACATCGAGGTCGGCAGGGATCTAGCACTACGTGCAGTGAGGACTAGCGACTGGAACTCCCTCCTGACAACATCAACCTGAAAATAACAACAATGGAGGCGGGGTGAGTCCAACACTCAGCAGGTACAATTGATATGCAAAGTAAAGAAATAACACCTAGCACTAATCATGCGTACAGTCTCCTGATAAAAATAAAGATAAATGCAAACCGAAGTAGACAGGAGAGAATCTGTACTAACCAGGACCCGGTATAAGGACAAACAGTCCGAAAGGTATAGAAGACCTGTATGCATGTCAAACATAGGTATCCAAACAATATGCAGCATATAAATGCAGCAAACACAATCACAAACAATAAATGCATCATGCATATGATGCCAATGTCATGGTCACCCCTGACGTCAGTCAGCCAACTCATAACAAAAGTGGGACCGAGTGGGTAGGGCTGTGACGACCGTGCACTCTGCATCACTACTCCTGATGAGTGACTGAGAGGACGGGATGCTGTCGGAGTACATACGTACTCCTACCCCAAATCATAAATGGGGGAGCGCAATGCTCTCATCTCCCGGTACGCTATGACGGGGAGGAATCTCTAACGTGCTACACGCTGCGTCACACTACCCATGAGCGGATCAACGGAGCACTGGAAGAGTCAAACTGACGTGCTACCATGCTGTGTCACGCTACCCATGAGCATCACAACGGAGCACCTAACAGTGATGAAAACTGGCAAAGTGCTCGACAATAATGGAGCAATCTCTCACACAGCATGCAATCATGCGAATGGTGCATGTCACTAAGCATGGTAATATGCTAAATCAATCTCTGGACATATGATAATGTGCACCAAAGTAAATAAATCATATCGAGGTATACTAATCAATTAAGGTATCAAACCTAGGTCCTGACATGGTAAAACATGTTTATATCACTACCCATGAGCATGTGAAATCAGATATGTATCAATAAGAGATGCAAACAAACAAACAATCAAGCAGGTAACATGTATCGGGCAGTGATTAACCGAACAAATAAGAAAACACAATTAATGCAAATTGTTAATTTCATTACTAAGCATCTCAAAGACAATAAGTCAAAAGTACCCGCCTCCAATAGGAATGTACAAATATGATCCAAATACGACGTCGAGATGCTCGTCTCGCGTCAAAGTCCTGTAATACCAATAGATATACTTTTACTTAACTAAATTCTTATAATTAGTTAAATAAACTCTCCAACCCTAAATTAGAGCAAAAACCCGAATCAACACATAAACCTAAATCCATCTGCACATGAACAACTATCTAACATAATTAAATCAAACAATGATTCATAGCATATATAAAATGCTTAACTCCTTACCTTCCCATCTCCTATCTACAGCAGAAATTCTTGATAGCCCAATAGATCCACAGCAGAGACAACTTGCAACCGAGAACAGGTCTCACTGCCAAAACCCATCACTTCCAGTTAGTAACAAAAATCAAAACTCAACCTCTACAAACCTATACAAAAACAAATGCTACCCAATTCCTCCAAATCTGATATCAACCACAGCTTAATTAACAAACTCACCAGTTCTGGATCAGAGGTAGCTGTTGGTGGCTACAACGGCCGAAACTAGGGCACGGAAGAGGCCGTAAAGCAGTGATAGGGCACAGTTGTTGGCGCAAGGGTGATCGAGAGTGAGGGGGTCTCGGAACAGATCTGGTGGCCGGCACTACTCTGTGCGACGGCGGCTCTCGGCTCCCGGCGATCTAAGGCACGGCAGAGGACCTCAAACCAGGGAGCTAGGGCGCAGAGAAGGGGGAAAAAACCGGCGGCGTCGGCAAGGCCCGGGCTCCGGGTGGTCGACGGTGGCGCCGGCACTAGGGCACAAGAGAAGGGGTAAGGCCGTGAGATGAGTGTCGCGGGCTGAGCACAGAAGAACTGGTCGGCTCTGTGAGTTACGGCCGGCGGTGTCTCGTCGGACCAGAGGAGGGGAGAGGGTGGCAGCGGCGTCGGTGAGCTCGGCTAGGGCACCGAGGGGTGCGGCTCGGGAGGAAGAAAAGGAGAAAAGGAAGTGGCCGAGGGATTTGTCGCGAGAGGGAAGGAAAACCGCCGTGGGCAGTTAGGGTAGGCGTGAGAGAAGGGGCTCGGGGAAGAGGGAAACGGCGAGGGAAAGAAAACAAATAAGAAAAAGGAAAAAAGAAATAATTAAATAAATCTTTTCCTCACTTAAATGGGTAGCCTAAACAGGCTTTTTCGGACCCTGTTTTTATCCCCGCCAACTCGTTCGTACGAGCCCCGAAAAATTTCTGAAAAATTTCCAAAAATTTCAGAAAATTCCCTTATTAATATCCGCCTATTTCCCGGTATTTTACAAAAACTTAGCTAAATATTTGAAAATAATCATTTTGTCAAGTATTTATCCTTAAAAAGACTTTGCTTTATAAAAGACTTTGAGAATTTTAACAATTATCTTCAAACGTAAAACACTTAGCTCCAAGTAAAGGTTTTGAGAAAGTACTCAACTTAAAACATATTTTGATAAAAGCTTTAGTTAAAGAAAAAATTTAATAGAATCTCAGATTTAAAGTTAAAAACTTAACTAAAAAATATTTTCTTGAAAAAAATACTTAATTAAGTAAGTGAATTGAAAAATACTTGAGCAAATACTTAGTTTTTGTAGATAATTTATCTTTTATTTTTAAAAATAAATTGAATTTTTGGAAATATTAAAAAAAATTAAGAAAAACTTAGCTCGACTTCCTTCACTCCCCCTTGATTAATGCCTTAATAAATTCTTAGTATCCTAGAGTCCAAGCATGTATTTAAAAAGAATAAAGGTTATTATTTTCCTAATTTTTCATCTCACTTATCTAGGTTATCAAGCATGTTCAGCTTATGAGTGAGTGTGAGATGGAGTTAGCTTTATTTTAATTTAATTAAGTTGATTAATTAATCGGGTAGATTGAGTGAATTAAAAAATTAATTAGGTTAATTAAATATTTACATTAATTAATTAAATTAAGTTAATTTGATAAAGTTAGTTAATTAAGTTAATTTAATTAAATTAGTTAATTAAATTAGTTAATTAAGTTAATTTGATTAAATTAGTTAATTGTAAATAAGTTGAAAATTAAGTTGAGTTTAATTTATTTGATAAGTTAATTAAATAGTTAAGTTAAATAATTACATTAAGTGAATTAAATAGATTAAATTGAATTAAAATTTAAATTTGATTTAATTAAATTCAACTAAGTTCAACCAAGATCCATCTCACCTGATTCTAAGTTATCAACTAGGGAACCTTATGTATTTTTGTGAGATGGTGATTTTTAATTTAGATTATGTCTAAGGATTAATTTATATTTGAGTTAAACTTAGGTTTTCCAATTAGTCAATTAAATATACATTTCAAGAATCGGCTCCCAGACTGTGGCGAGACATTAGGCCATCTTGGGTATGAGATCATCCACCACTTCTAGACAGAGCCTTTCAAAGAAATTATATATTTAATTTTCTTTTTAAAATCCCTAGGTTTAACTAATCAAGTGTAAATTACGTCTAGGTCCTTAATCTAGCCTAATCTGAGCATGCATAAAATAAAACAGAAAATAGCAATCATCAAGCAATTTTATTTATTTATTAAGATAGTTTTTCTACTAGCTCCACCTGGATCATAGCCTTGATATGTGTTGGTGCGGGAAGCATCCGACGATCGAACCTTAGTTTTGATAATGGCAAAAGGGATTCAAAGTTAAGTTTAATTGTTATCTAATATGCTTGTATGAGCTTGCAGGAAAGTCCTAACTGCGGTTAGGCAGGTGCAAAATCCTAAGGGGTGGTAACCTTAGGTCCTAGGGGGTGGTAACCCTAGGACCTAGGGGGTGGTAACCCTAGGTGGAGGAGAAATCCTAAGGGGGGGGGTAACCTTAGGTCCTAGGGGGAGGTAACCCTAGGTGGAGAAAAACCCTAGGGGGTGGTAACCCTAGGTCCTGGGGGTGGTAATCCTAGGCAGAAAGTCCAGTCGATCTGAAGGACCGGACTGACATCAGGTATGCTCTCCCGAGAGGATTAGGTGAGGGCGCGTTCCCCGGAAGAGGGAACAGTCGGCATCGGTTCGACCTAGGGTTTCCTGTCGGAAATCCGAAGTCAAAACTGGACAGTCTGGTGACTGTCAAACATTTATAAATATGTTATTATGATGTACTGACCTTGTCTTGCAGGATATGTGTGTGTGTTTTTTTTGGACTAACATGTCTTGCATGGTAAAAAAGAACCAAGTGTGCCTCGGATGAACAATATCCTAGGCGCCTCCATGGAGCTTGGAGGCGCCTCGGGTGCAGACTGTGAGTTGTCTGTGAAGAGGAGCAGGAGGTGCCTCAATGGTCATTGGAGGTGACTTGGACCGCTGAATTGAGGCGCCTCAGAGAGTGATGGAGGTGCCTTCAACAGATAAGTTGCGACCAGTTCTGTTCTGATCCGCACGACTGACTCAGCAAGATTGGAGGCGCCTCGGATCGGCATGGAGGCGCCCTCAACATCCAATAAAAGGACATCTCTAGCAGCACTTCAAACAACAATCAAAAAAGAGATCTTTCGTCAACTTGCTGCTAAATGAGACATTCCGGTTGAGCTACAAGGAGACTCCGATGACCTAAAGCTATGATTCTTCTAACTCTTATTGTCGGTATACTTTTTCGGTATTATTTTTTGCAACAATCTCCTATACATTTTGCGCGATTATAGTATTTCCCAAAGTAAATGCTCAACGAGCGTGGGCCTTGGAGTAGGAGTCTTCTTAGGCTCCGAACCAAGTAAAATCTTGGTGTGCTCTTCTCTGTTTGTGTGTGTTGTTTTATTCCGCTATGTTACTCGTAAATTTTTGAAACGCATGAAAGCCATGAGCGCTATTCACCCCCCTCTAGCGCCGTCTCAATCCAATAATTGGTATCAGAGCGAGGTGGCTTCGATTTGGTGCAACCACCAATCAAGTAATTTTTCGTGGTGTCTTTTAAATTTTCCAGAGTCGATTTGGATTAGCACAATTTCTACATTCCAATCTATTTTTTTTGTTCGAATCAATGTTTGCTCAAAGTTGGTGCAACACCACTCGAGTTCACTTTTCTTTTATTATACATCCCACACTGCTAATCCAAGACCAAGTCTTGGAACAATTGTTTTTCCTTTCTTTGTGTGCAAGTTTTAAATTGGCGCTTCAAGAAGGATATAGCACCGCTCAACCACCGCTCTTCATCGGAGATGATTTCGGGTACTGGAAGGGTTGGATGGAGGCATATCTCCAGATTCATTTTGAAGTCTGGATGATCGTCAAAACCGGGCTCCAACTACCAACTGACGGCGCCGGCAAGCAACTACCATACAAGGAATGGGACGCGACACTAATCAAAAAGGTAGAAGCAAATGCCAAGACGATTTGCACCCTCCAAGGCGGATTGAAGAAGGAGGAGTTGAACCGCGTCGGCCCATTCTTGAGAGCCAAAGAGCTATGGGAGAAGCTGATCGAGCTTCACGAAGGAACGTCTGACACTAAGGTAAGCAAAAGAGATTTAATTCTCAATAAATTGTACAATATAAAATTGCAAGAAGGTGAGACGTCTAGCCTGCTCCATGATGTGTGTAGATTGTATACACATAATAGCATGTTTTGACACACATTCACATACTTTGAGCATGATTGATCTATGTATTTTCATACTTTCAGCTTTCCTTTTTAGCATATTTACTCTTTTTGTTCGGAGATATGCTTTTGTGCATCTTTTGTACCAGGAGTCGAATCTGGTGAAAAATGCATGTTCGAGACCAAATCTGCAAGCAAAGCAATGAAGGAAGCCATGACACTTGAACCCTACACGACCCTACCATAGGGGGTTGCACAGGCCGTGTAAGGATGAGAGGTCGTGTAGCTACACCAGAGAAGAAAGATGGCATGGCTGTGAGAACCTAACACGGTCTTACCATGTTTTGAAGCCCAAGGAAGCTTGGGCCATGTACACCACACGGCCATGTCAGTTTTCCAGAGACAAGAGAAGCTTCGGCCGTGTGCACTGCACGACCGTATGAGGTTTCCAGATAGCAGGAGGGTTTTGGCCGTGTGCACCACACGGTCGTGTCAGGTTTCTAGAGGTGAAGGCGGTGCAGGCCGTGTGGATCTACACGACCATGTTTGAGGGTCATGGAAGGTGAAGGCCACGACCGTGTGTACCACACAGCCGTGCCAAGTTGGCAGAGAGGAGAGTGGCTTTGGCCGTGTGGATCTCACACGGTCGTGCCACGGGGTCGTGTGGCATCCAAAACTCACCTCTATATAAGCCCTTCTTCTTGATTTGAAAAGGGATCTTCTCCCTCTTGAGAGAAAGCGAGATTTGGGTCTTTCCTTCCAATCTTGGGAGGATTTCTGGGCGATCTAAAGGAGGATCTTCAACGAATTTGACTCCGGGAGCGTGGATTGGATCCAAAGATCAAGCTTCATCTTAGATAAGTTTTCTTTTTCTCCTCTTCTTGGATTGGGGATCAAGAAATGCTTGTAATCTTTGTATTTTCGGATTTCTCTCTTCGATTCATGGAGTAGATCTCTTTGTTTTAGGATGGAGGGAGTATTTGTATGATGAATTGATGTAAACTCTTGTGGATTTGCCATTTCCTTGTTTCTATGATATTGTCTTGTTTGTATCAATTCAATCTTGAATGAATTGTTGTGATGTGGACCTAATTCTCATTTTAGATTGATTGTTTGAATATCCTATGGATCTTGTAGAGATTATCTCCCACTCGATTTTCCGAGGGAAGCACGCGAAAGGTGCAAACTCGTGTAAGGACGTTTGAGGGATAAGATTTTGGGAAAAATAGGATAATTCAAGAGGGTAGGATAGATTTAGGGATTAATCTTTATATCTTATGGGTTGAGAAGTATGATCTTTGTGTTGATTATCCGAGGGATCTTTGTGACAGGAACATGCCTGTGTAAGGACAACATAAGTTTATATCTAATTGATCACATTTAGGTATAGATTTCAGTCCTAGGCCAGTTGTCTATTGCAAGAGAGAACCGGCAACCTTTTATATATGTTGGACAATTGAGAAATAGGATTTGGTAGATCATTTACATTGAGGAATCTTACAAAGAAACTAAAACTCCTAGAACATTCCTTTATCATAGCCCATAATCTTGTTTGTTGATCTTTCATTTCTATGTTTACTTTTCATTAGTTACATTTTGCTTTTGGAAACCAATTGATTAGTTATTTAGCTAACTCATGTTGAAACATTTCTTGTGCTTATTCCAGTCCCTGTGGATACGATAATCTTTTATATTACTTGCGACATTTCCGTACACTTGCGGAGGTCAACAAGTTTTTGGCGCCGTTGTCGGGGACTGCGGTATAACATTAGGAATTATCAATTGAGTTTGACTAGACATAACTTTTCTTTTAATTTGTGTAGTTATAACTAATTGTTAGAATTCTGTTTTTACAAGTTTTTCATTTCTTGTATAACAATCTTGTCAATTTCTTTCTGTTGTGATTCTAATTCTGTATTCTTGATTCTAACTTTCTTTATCTAACTTTTCTTTGTTTTCTTTTGATTTACTCTTTCTCTGTCTCTTTCTTTTGTAAACATATCTTGCCATCTTGTTCTTGTGTATGCGAAGATCTAACTTTGCAGGAAAACTTCTTCCTCTAGACCCTGAGATAGATAGAACATTTCATAGAAGAAAAATTCTACAAAGACAACAAGAAGAACAAGAACATTCTATTATGGCGAACATACCACTAAAGGATTATGCAGCACCATATGCTAGGGGTTTTCGATCTAGTATTTCAAGGCCTTCAGTTGAGGCAAATAATTTTGAGATCAAACCTGCAATCATATTTATGGTGCAGCAAAATCAATTTGGTGGAGGACCGCATGAAGACCCAAATCAACAGTTGGAGGTCTTCTATGAAATACGCGGTACAATGAAAATGAATGGTGTTCCTTCAGAGGCAGTGCGTTTACTATTGTTTGGGTTTTCTTTGAGAGATAGAGCCAAGCAATGGTTGAATTCTTTGGCTCCAAATAACATTACCACATGGGAACAATACGAGCAACAATTTCTTGACAAATTCTATCCCCCTAGCAAAACAGCTCATATAAGGAATCTTATTGCAAGTTTCAAATAAGCGGACTCAGAATCTTTATTTGAAGCATGGGATAGATACAATAACATGCTCAGATAATGCCCACACCATGGTTTGGAAAGGTGGTTAGTGTTAGACACATTCTATAATGGCATTAACTATCACACAAAAGTGTCCCTTGATTCAGCTGCTGGAGGGGCACTTATGAATAAGAGTTTAGATGAAGCCGAGGAGATAATTGAGAGCATAGCACAAAACCACCATCAATGGGCTAATGAAAGAAGTGGTGGTTATTCTTGTATAAACCCAACAACAAAAGCATCAAGAAAATTTGATGTTGATATAGTGACCTTGTTGGCTGCAAAACTGGATGCTCTTACAAAAAAATTTGAGAATATGGGAGCTAGCTCAAATACAGCCAATGTCATTGTTGCTTCTTGTGAAGTATGTGGAAGTTCTGAACATCCAAGTGACTCATGTCCATTGGGGGCTATAACTGCACAAACCAATCAATTAGAGCAATATGATGCAGTCATGGGTTTCAATTAGAGGCAGAACAACCCCTACTCAAATACCTACAACCCTGGATGGAAGAGTCATCCTAATTTCTCTTATAGAAATAACCAAGATCAAGGACCATCCATGGGGGCAAGGCCTAATTTTCAATCCGGGCAACAAAATTTTCAGCAACAATCTTCTCAAAGCTTTCCTATGTCCAAAATTGAAAAGATGTTTGAAGAAATTATGTCCAGTCAGAATGAAATGAAACAAGACATTTTGAAGCTTACTCAGAGAATGGATAATTCTGATAGACATCAAAAGATTTTGGAAAGTCAGATTGCCCAACTAGCTTCCTCATCTTCTAGAGCACGAGGACAATTACCAGGAAAGCCTGATGTTAATTCCATGGAGCACTGTAATAGAATTGAGCTTAGGAGCGGATGGACCTAGGGAGATCCCCAAGTGACTGCTCCAAAAGGGATGCACAATGAAGAAGAGCTCTCTCCTCCATCACCAAATCAGATTCAAGTTGATGAGGAGAGTATCACTAAGGTTGAAGAGACTCTTCCACTCAACCATTAAAGTATAGCAGTCCCTTTTCCTTAAAGATTGATTATGTTAAAGAAAGATGAAGAGTTTGGCAAAATTCTTGGAGAAGGTGAAAGAAATATGTGTTGAAGTACCACTCATTGATGCAATCCTTCAGATGCCTAAGTTTGCCAAATTCTTGAAGGACATCATGTCAAGTAAGAGGAAGAAAGGAGACATAGAGACCATTGCACTTATAGAGGAATGCAGCGCTCTTTTGGGAAAAAACACTTCCCTAAAGTTGAAGGACCCCGGAAGCTTTTATATTCCTTGCAATATAGGAACTGAATTTATTGAAAAAGCTTTTTGTGATTTGGGGGCAAGTGTTAGCCTCATTCCTTATTCTATTTGTAATAAGTTAGGTCTCAAAAACTTTAAACTTACTACCATGATACTACAACTTGCTGATCACTCCTGCAGGTACCCTATGGGTATTGTGGAAGATGTGCCGGTAGAAGTAGGTGGGAGTATAATTCCCATCGATTTCGTTGTGCTAGACATGGAAGAGGACCCAAAAATCCCTATCATATTGGGAAGACCATTCCTTGCTACAGCAGGAGCTATTATAGATGTTAAAAATCATAAACTTTCTTTGGTGATCGGTAAGGAACGGTTGGAATATGATTTATCTAAAAACTCTAACCATGTCTCTTCTCTCTTGAATGCTTGTAGCAGGACAGCATTTACAAATTGGAGGAGTGGAATTTCCATCCTCATGGGAGGCCACCTAATGAAGAAAATTATGTGGTGGAAGATGTTGGGAGGAGAACTCGCAACAAAAATGACAAATATGTCTACCCTCCAAGGGCAAAGAAAAGAGGGGAGTAATTAGATTGGTCGAGCTAAAGATCTTAAACAAGCGCTTCTTGGGAGGCAACCCAAGGGTTTCTTTTTAGTTAAGTCCTGTTCTAGGTTTCAAATTTTCATTAGTAGTGTTTTACTTGGTTTTTTGTTTTGTTTACAGGTTGAAATTCCACTTCCATGAGCTGGCCATGACTTCTTCATGGGCATGGAAGTGTGGGAGGAGAAAAAAAGAAGGAGAAGTGTCAATTGGAGCAAAACAGAGTATGGTCGTGTGCTGCACACGACCAGGCTTACGGTGCAGAAAAAGGAGATGCCTGGGCCGTATCTACACGGCACAGCCGTGTGGAGTTCCCAGAGAAAGGAAGGAGTATGGCTGTGTCCCAGACATGACCGTGTAAAGAATCCAGAGGAGGAGAGTTTCTCGGCCGTGTGTACCACATGGCCGTGTGAAGGAACCAGTGCAGAAGCCTGCACTGGCTGTGTCATTCGACACGGCCGTGTATTGATTCCACAGAAGAAGGTTGTTGTGGCCGTGTTCTGGACACGACCGTGCATGGTGGGCCGAGAGGAGGAAAGATATGGTCGTGCCAATCGGCACAGCTGTGTGAATTAAACCGAGAAGGAAAGGGAAGGGGTCGTGTAGATCTACACGGCTCGTGTGGGGAAATTCTGCCAAGCCGTGTCTGCTATACATGGCCAGATCCAGATCGTGTCCCCCACACACCCTCTTCATCTTTGCACCCCCATCTCTCCAAAACTCTTCTTTCCTCAACCCTCTCCTCCAAGTTCTCTCAGATCTAGTTCTAAACCCTTCTTTTCTTCACAAATTTCATCTAGATCTAGATCCTTCTCTTCTCCTAGATCTAAGATCTTCATTTCCTTAACCTAAGATCTTGTTCTTTGAGACCCATTTCCTCAAGATCTAATTCCTTTAAGCATAAATAGTACCCACCCCTATTTAAGCTAGATATTATGTCCAATCTTTTGAAGAAACTACGCAAGGGATGTGGTGGTTCAAGTGGAGATAAAGGGAAGGAGCCAAGCAAGGATAAGGGGAAACAACCAGTTTTTTGGTACGGGTCCCTCCAGATTTGACTTTTCTGATTTTCGTACTTCTCTAAAATCGCTTCACGAGAAGCATGATGCCCAACGAAGAATGTTGGAAGGTCGTTTCTCGTTATAAGATAATCAATTTAGATAAGTACAATAGCACTTTCAGTTCACGAGTAACTTTCAGGGTCAAGTGGCCGAATTTGTCCAGGATTATGATACGGATCAAGCTAGAATGAGGGATTTTATGCAAAGCATGAGTGTTACTAGTCAACAAGTAGATGCTTTGTTTGAGTATCATATAATCCTAAGTGAAAGTCTAGGTTTCCCTAGTTTTCCCATTGGCCAATCACGTCGTAGGTGTTGGTTAATCCTAGGAAAATGTATCGGTTCCACTATACAAAAATATTTGTACAAGTGTCGAACCTCTCCTTAAATAACCTATTATGTTCTTTAGAAGTTAAATTAGGAATCGCACACGGAACTTAACATCATTGATTCCAAATTTAACTTATCTGTTCTTAATGGTTTAGATTTGAATCGCAAGCGGAACTTAACATTATTGATTCAAATCTACCTAAGTTATTAATTCTATAAATATTAATTTTCAAAATTGGCTTCCAGGACTGCATGGCGAGGCACATGGCCTTCTTGGATATGGGAGCAACCACCACCGCCTAGGAAAAGCATTTTAAGGAAAGCTAATATTTATTTCCTTAAATAACTCTAGGTTAACCAAAAGGAACAATCGAATCACAAATTCGAAAAAGAAGAAAACACAAAATCGAGAAATAAATTCGATAAACTAGATATAATTGCCTCTTGTATTTAGAATTCATACAAAGAAAAATAACTAGTATGATGCGGAAGAAAAATACTAGTTACACCTTCTCTTTGTAAGCTAATGACCTTAAGATCTTCTGCCGTATTCCTCGCCTCGCCTTGGACGTCGTGTGGGCGACGATCCTCCAAGATGAACACCACCCAAAATCTTCCTCCTTCTTCTTCTTAAATCCGGCCACCACCACCACCAAGGAGAAGAGAGCAAAGGGTAAGGAAGAAGGGAGAGGGCCGGCCACCAAGAGATCCTCCAAGCAAAAGAATAAGAGTTGTGTATCATGAAGCCCCCTCACCCCTTCTTTTATATTACTTGCCCAAGGCAAATAAGGAAAAACCTTTTACAAAAAATAAAATCATCCAAGGGTTTTTCCTTTTCCCTTTTTATTTTTCCTTTTCTTTCCTCTTGATTGAATCAATCATCAATCAATGGTTGTGATCAATCCTATTTGGTTTAGGATTAAGCTTGGCCGGCCCCTTGCTTGGGCACCAAGCAAGGTGGCTAGCCATCATATTTTAGGAAAGGAATAATAATTTTTTTTTATAAAATTTTACAAGAGAAAAAACTCTTATAAAATTTTACAAGCTATCTATCCTAGAGTTAAAAAAGGAAAGTTTTAAAAAATTAAAACCATGTTATAAAATTTAAAACTTCTCTTATAAAATTTTCTTTTTTTAACATGATGATAGAAAATTTTAATTTTAAAACTTAGCTCCCTTTTTTTTTCTTAAACCATGAGGATGATTAAAAAAGAAAAGTTTTAAAACTTTTAAAACTCTCAATTAAAACATGTGGCCAAATTCAAATAAGGAAAGTTTCTAAAATTAATATCTCTCTTTTAAAACTTGTAGTTTTCTACAAAGAGAAGATTTTAAAAATTCAAAAACAACCCTCCTTGTTTGAATATTGTGGTCGGCCCCTTCATGCTTGGTCACCAAGCAAAGGGCCGACCCCTATAGAAGAGGATGTGGCCGACCCTTGCTTGGTCACCAAGCATTGGACCGGCCCACTTCTTGGACACCAAGAAGAGCCTTACATTTGGATGGACTTAAGGCTATAATGAGACTACGACAGGTACCTAGAGGAGAAATTGGTTTTGGCCTTCCGATGAGCTTGAGTATCCCGTATTCGCCCCGAACACACAACTCAAGTTCATCGATAATAACTCATTCCACTAGAGAGTTATTACCGCACTACCGCACCAATCCCAAATTACATTATGGGCTCCTTCTTATCATGAGTCTATTAGTCTCCCTGTGTTTAAGATTACGAATGTCCACTAATTAAGTAAGTTATTGACAACTCACTTAATTAATATCTAGCTCCAAGAGTAGTACCTCTTAACTTTATTGTCATGTCGGACTAGGTCCACTTGCAGGGTTTAACATGGCAATCCTTATGAGCTCCTCTTGGGGATATTCTCAACCTAGATAACTAGGACACAGATTCCTTCTATAATCAACAACACATACTATAAGTAATATTATTTCCCAACTTATCGGGCATATTGATTTATCAAGATAAACCTCACCCTTTGATAAGTTAAAGAAATAAATATTAAATATATGTGCTTGTTATTATATTAGGATTAAGAGCACACTTTTCCATAATAACTAAGGTCTAGTTCTTTTACTAAGTCAGTACAAAAAGAACTTACCTAAATGATCCTACTCAATACACTTAAAGTGTATCAGTGTAATTTATTAGTCAAGATAAACTAATACTTAATTACACTACGACTATTCTGATGGTTTGTTCCTTTCTATCTTAGTCATGAGCAACTTGTTTATAATTTATCGAGAACCGACAACATGATCTTCTGAGTGTGACACCACACTCCATGTTATCTACTATATAAATTAATTGAACAATTCTATTTAACAAATAAATGCAGATATTGACCAATGTGATTCTTTTATTTCAACAAATAAATGTTTACAAAAGCTAGGCTTTTAGTATACACTCTAACAATCTCCCACTTATACTAAAAGACTAAGCTGTCATATTTGTTGCCTTACATCTGATTCCCATCCCCTCCACATGCCGATCAAAAGCTTTCGCCGGAAGGGCATTTGTGAAAGGATCTGCTAGGTTATCTTCTGATGCAATCTTGGCGACGACAACTTCTTCTCGCTTGACGATGTCTCGTATCAGGTGGTACTTGCGCTCTATATGTTTACTTGCCTTATGGGCTCATGGTTCCTTCGAGTTTGCAACTGCTCCACTATTATCACAATAAATTGTGATGATCTTGTGCAAACCAGGAATCACATCTAAGTCCATTAGAAAGTTCCTGAGCCATACAGCTTCTTTGGCTGCCTCAGAGGCTGCCACATACTCAGCTTCCATGGTTGAGTCTGAGACGCATTTCTGCTTAACACTCCTCCATGCAATGACTCCACCTCCTAAAGTAAACACATAGCCTGATGTAGACTTACTGTTGTCCCTATCTGATTGGAAGTCCGAATTCGTGTAACCCACAGGGAGTAAATCGTCTGCTTGGTAAACTAGCTTATAATCTCTAGTCCTTCTCAGGTACTTTAATATATGCTTTACTGCAGTCCAATGTCCTTGTCCAGGGTTACTTTGATATCCGCTAACCATGCCCACGGCAAAACAGATATCAGGTCTCGTACACAACATTGCATACATAAGGCTTCCTACAGCCGAAGCATAAGGAACTGCCTTCATGTCCTCAATCTCCTTTGATATTTTTGGAGACATCTCTTTAGATAAGGCTACTCCATGCCTAAAAGGTAAGAAACCTTTCTTAGAGTTTTGCATGCTAAAATGAGCAAGGATTGTATCTATATATAAAGCTTGGGATAGGCACAACATTCTTTTCTTGCGATCCCTTATAACTTTAATCCCAAGGATGTGTGCACATTCTCCTAAGTCCTTCATATCAAATTGTTTGGACAACCATACCCTTACGTCTAATAATACCTTGACATTGTTGTCAATTAACAAAATATCATCTACGTATAGTACAAGAAATACCATCATATTTCTGTTACACTTCTTGTATACACAAGACTCATCCGGACACTGAATAAATCCATATGACTGGATTACTTCATTAAACCGGATGTTCCAAGATCTTGAAGCTTGCTTTAGTCCATAAATGGACCGATTGAGCTTACACACTAGATGCTCTTTGCCCTTTTCAATGAACCCTTCTGGTTGCTTCATATGGATGTTTTCTTCAAGACTTCCGTTAAGGAAAGCTGTCTTGACATCCATTTGCCAAATCTCATAATCCATATGAGCGGCAATGGATAAGAGTATCCGGATAGACTTAAGCATAGCTATCGGTGAAAAAGTCTCCTCATAATCGATTTCCTCTTTCTGAGTATACCCTTTCGCAACAAGCCTTGCATTGAAGGTTTCTACCTTCCCATCTATCCCTCTTTTCCTTTTGTAGATACACTTGCATCCAATGGCTTTTACACCATCAGGTGGTTCTACAAGCTCCCAAACCTTATTAGAATGTATAGGTTCTATTTTGGAATTCATTACATTTTGCCAAGATATTGCATCTATATCTTGGAGTACTTCGTCATATGTTCAGGGATCAGGTTCATGTTTACCTGGGATCAAGTCCGAAGACTCTCCCAAAAACATGAATCTCTCAGGTTGCCTTACAACCCTCCCACTACGACGAGGCACTGTCTCATGCTGTGTATCATGTGTGACTCGTGTTGCAGTCTCTTGTGGTACTTCATCTTGTACTGTTGGTACTAAAGTAGACGTGTCCTCTCTAATTTCTTCTAGAACTATTTCACTCATGGGCTTATGGTTCATTACATAATCTTCTTCTAAAAATCGAGCATTGGTGCTAACAATGATCTTCTGATTTTTAGGATTATAAAACAAACCACCTTTCGTTCCCTTAGGATATCCCACAAACAGACAAACTTCTGTACGTGATTCCAACTTGTCAGTATCTCCCTTCAGCACATGTGCTGGACTACCCCATATTCGGATATGATTCAGACTAGGCTTACGCCCATTCCATAATTCATAGGAGTAGAAGGAACTGTTTTAGAAGGTACCATATTTAGAATGTACACTGATGTTTCTAAAGCATATCCCCAAAACGAATTTGGTAATTCTGAATAACTGATCATCGATCTAACCATTTCCATAAGAGTCATATTCTTTCGTTCTGCCACACCATTCTACTGGGGTGTACTAGGTACAGTCAATTGGGATTGAATCCCGACTTCTGATAAGTAATTCCTAAACTCTCCAAAGAAGTATTCGCCACCACGGTCAGACCGTAGTGTCTTGATGCTTTTACCAAGACGTTTCTCCACATCAGCCCTATATTCTTTGAACTTGTCAAAGCATTCAAACTTGCGGCACATCAGGTAAATGTATCCGTATCATGAATAATCATCTAAAGGGAGACGAAGTATTCATAACCACCTCTTATCTGGATAGATATAGGACCACACAAATCAAAATGAACCAGTTCTAACGCATATTTGGCTCTATACCCCTTGGCCTTAAAAGGTCTCTTGGTCATTTTCCTTCCAAGCAAGATTCACATGTTGGAAAGTTTTCCAACTCTAATGAACCCAAGAGTCCATCGGCTACAAGCCTTTGAATATTACTTAAGTTAATATGTCCAAGCCTTATATGCCAAAGATACGTTTGGTTCATCTCTGAATGTTCTTTTCTCTTATTAGAGTTAGAAGATGTGTTATTAATTTTCATATTTTGCTTTGTGGGAGAAATTGGATTTAAAGTGTATAAATTGTCAACCAATGCACCAGAACAGATAATCACCTTATTTCTCTTTATAACAACATTGTTACTGAAGGAAACTGAATATCCATCCAAATACAGTTTAGAAACTGAAATTAAATTCTTTCTAAAACTGGGTACATAAAGACAATTTCTTAAAATCAAATTTCTATTCCTATCAAAAGATAAGTAGACGTCTCCCACTACAACAGCCGCCACCTTAGTAGCATTGCCCATGTAGACAATTATCTCTCCATCAAATAGTCGTCGGGTTTCCTGGAACCCCTGCAAAGAATTGCAGACATGATCAGTGGCTCCCGTATCTACACACCAGGTACTGGTAGATAACACCACTAAACATGTTTCAACTACTAGAGTATGAGCTATACCTTTATTGTTCTGGTTCCTATGAGGAGAGTCCGCTTTCCAATGTCCAGACTGCTTACAGATGAAGCATTTGCCCTTCGGCTTCTTCATTCCAACTTTCTGTCCTGTACTCTGAGGTTTATTCACCTTCTTTGCTGAAAAGACATGTTTCTTCTTCTTCTTGCCTTTCGACTTAGAAGTAGAACCATTTTCAACATAGTGAATCTGAGAACTGTGCCTGTAGTTCTGTCAGAAGTTCCGCCAACGTATACTCTCTTTTGTTCATGTTATAGTACAGGCGGAACTGCTCAAAACTTCTGGGTAGCGTTTGGAGAATTATATCGACCTAGATTTCCCCATCGATTTCTCCTCCAAGGACTTTAATTTCATTCAGATAAGCCATCATTTTGAGGATATGATCCCTTACGGGTGTCCCCTCAGACATGGTGGTTGTCATTAGCTTCCTCATTGCCTCTTTTCTAGCAATCCGACTCTGATGCCCAAAGAGTTCTTTGAGATTGTTCATTATATCATAAGCTGTTGGTAAATCTTGATGCTGATGTTGCAATACATTTGACATGATGCCAAAATGTAACACCGCGCCATCTCATCAGCTTTTACCCATTTCTTATGATACTCAATCTCCTCTGGGGTAGAGTCACCGTCAGGTGCATCAAGGCAAGCCTCAGTCAGTATAAACTTATAGCTTTCAGCAATAAGAGCAATGTCCAGGTTTCTTTTCCAATCAATATAGTTGGAACCAGTAAGTTTGTTCTCTTTCAGTATAATGGCTAGTGGGTTGAAAGTCATCCTAAGAATCACAAAAATAAACTTTGGTCAAGACTCTAAATTTAGAATAATATTGATTCCTCAAACAATACTATTTTAAATTAACCAACACCTCAAATCACCGTGAATATTGCATGCCACGTTAGTGTGGACGTATACAAATTCAACATTTGTAAGAGGAGGGTGTGACCCATTAATTTTATTATTTTGTCATCCTAACTTTATGACAAATAAAATTAATAGTTGGTTTCACTTTGGTCACACAATACAATAGCAGTAACTCCGTTGGGGAGGATACTATTGAATGCGTCTAAGTGTATACCATTACTTGATACTAAGTCCATTAAATAGGATTGTGCCCCTTCAGTTGGAGAAGATCACACACTCCTAAATAATTTCTTATAACCATCCATAAAAGGAAGTTTAATCTAGCGATCCGCAACAAACCCATCCGTTGTGGAGGGAGGCACTCAGAGCTAACACGCAAGCTTGTTGCATCACTTACAAACCAGTAATGGAGACCATGGGATTTATTAAAATCCCTCTCCCACTTAGTTATTTAAAAATGAGGATTTTAACCTATGCTAGCATACATCACATGCATATAAACAACACAGTAAATAAAAGTAATAAATTTGGAAATTAATTTTCCAACTATTATGGCATTTTCCATCACTGTCTTCGGTATGCCCCAACCCTAGCTGCTGCCATCTTTAGCCACCGCCATCGGGTCGAGTTGTCGCATCCATCTTGCTTCTTATTCCGCTGCACTTTTGGTGCTCCAAAAGTACCACGCCTCGCAAGAATTCGATCCGCAACAAAAATAAAATTTTACATATATCAATCATATATTCCACGAGGGAATGTACATGTATTCTAGATCGAACAAAAATAAAATTCTAAAAATAATACAGCTCCTGCTGTATTTTATACATATAATCATGCACACAAATAATGCCCTTGACATGTCCAAGGGTCCAATCACACACAATATCAATAAGCCATAATAGTTGGAGCCTGCAACCAAAGAGTTAGCACATCCTACTATTTTTCTGCCTAAATTATGTATGACATGTGCATAACCTATTTGAATTCTAAACACACAAAGGCAAACCCTAGCTCTGATACCAATTGTTGATTAATCCTAGGAAAACGTACCGGTTCCACTGTACAAAAATTTTTATACAAGTGTCTAAACTTTCCTTAAATAACCTATTGTGTTCTTTAGAAGTTAAATTAGGAATCGCAGATGAAACTTAACATCATTGATTCCAAATTTAACTTATCTGTTCTTAATGGTTTAGATTTGAATCGTAAGCGGAACTTAACACTATTGATTCAAATCTACCTAAGTTATTAATTCCATAAATATTAATTTTCAAAATTAGCTTCCAGGACTGCATGGCGAGGCACATGGCCTTCTTGGATATGGGAGCAACCACCACCGCCTAGGTAAAGCATTTTAAGGAAAGCTAATATTTATTTCCTTAAATAACTCTAGGTTAACCAAAAGGAACAATCGAATCACAAATTTGAAAAAGAAGAAAACACAAAATCGAGAAATAAATTCGATAAACTAGATCTAATTGCCTCTAGTATTTAGAATTCATACAAAGAAAAATAACTAGTATGATGCGGAAGAAAAATACTAGTTATACCTTCTCTTTGTAAACTAATGACCTCAAGATCTTCTGCCGTATTCCTCGTCTCGCCTTGGACGTCTTGTGGGCGACAATCCTCCAAGATGAACACCACCCAAAAGCTTGCTCCTTCTTCTTCTTAAATCCGGCCACCACCACCACCAAGGAGAAGAGAGCAAAGGGAAAGGAAGATGGGAGAGGGCCGGCCACCAAGAGATCCTCCAAGCAAAAGAATAAGAGTTGTGTATCATGAAGCCCCCTCACCCCTTCTTTTATATTACTTGCCCAAGGCAAATAAGGAAAAACCTTTTACAAAAAATAAAATCATCCAAGAATTTTTTCCTTTTTCCTTTTTATTTTTCCTTTTCTTTCCACTTGATTGAATCAATCATCAATCAATGGTTGTGATAAATCCAATTTGGTTTAGGATTAAGCTTGGTCGGCCCCTTTCTTGGGCACCAAGCAAGGTGGCCAGCCACCATATTTTAGGAAAGGAATAATAATTTTTTTTTTATAAAATTTTACAAGAGAAAAAACTCTTACAAAATTTGACAAGCTCTCTATCCTAGAGTTAAAAAAGAAAAGTTTTAAAAAAATAAAACCATGTTTTAAAATTTAAAACTTCTCTTATAAAATTTTCTTTTTTTAACATGATGATAGAAAATTTTAATTTTAAAACTTATCACCCTTTTTTTTCTTAAACCATGAGGATGGTTAAAAAAGAAAAGTTTTAAAACTTTTAAAACTCTCTATTAAAACATGTGGCCAAATTCAAATAAGGAAAGTTTTAAAAATTAAAATCTCTCTTTTAAAACTTGTAGTTTTCTACAAAGAGAAGATTTTAAAAATTCAAAAACACCCCTCCTTTTTTGAATATTGTGGTTGGCCCCTTCATGCTTGGTCACCAAGCAAAGGGCCAACCCCTATAGAAGAGGATGTGGTCGGCCCTTGCTTGGTCACCAAGCAAAGGGCCAACCCCTATAGAAGAAGATGTGGTCGGCCCTTGCTTGGTCACCAAGCATTGGACCGGCTCACTTCTTGGACACCAAGAAGAGCCTTACATTTGGATGGACTTAAGGCTATAATGCGGCTACGACAGGGACCTAGAGGAGAAATTAGTTTTGGCCTTCCAATGAACGTGAGTATCCCGTATTCGCCCCGAACACACAACTCAAGTTCATCGATAATAACTGTAACGACCCAATTTCCAATTTGGTTTAGGATTAAGCTTGGTCGGCCCCTTTCTTGGGCACCAAGCAAGGTGGCCAGCCACCATATTTTAGGAAAGGAATAATAATTTTTTTTTTATAAAATTTTACAAGAGAAAAAACTCTTACAAAATTTTACAAGCTCTCTATCCTAGAGTTAAAAAAGAAAAGTTTTAAAAAATTAAAACCATGTTTTAAAATTTAAAACTTCTCTTATAAAATTTCCTTTTTTTAACATGATGATAGAAAATTTTAATTTTAAAACTTATCTCCCTTTTTTTTCTTAAACCATGAGGATGGTTAAAAAAGGAAAGTTTTAAAACTTTTAAAACTCTCTATTAAAACATGTGGCCAAATTCAAATAAGGAAAGTTTTAAAAATTAAAATCTCTCTTTTAAAACTTGTAGTTTTCTACAAAGAGAAGATTTTAAAAATTCAAAAACACCCCTCCTTTTTTGAATATTGTGGTTGGCCCCTTCAAGCTTGGTCACCAAGCAAAGGGCCAACCCCTATAGAAGAGGATGTGGTCGGCCCTTGCTTGGTCACCAAGCATTGGACCGGCTCACTTCTTGGACACCAAGAAGAGCCTTACATTTGGATGGACTTAAGGTTATAATGAGGCTACGACAGGGACCTAGAGGAGAAATTAGTTTTGGCCTTCCAATGAACGTGAGTATCCCGTATTCGCCCCGAACACACAACTCAAGTTCATCGATAATAACTGTAACGACCCAATTTTCCCTATTTCAAGTTCTCAAAGTCCATAAAAATATTTGGAAATACTTTTAAAATATTCTAGAGATTTTTAGAAATTTTTAGAGTATTTTTACGTAATTTTTGGAGTTCGTTTGGTATTTTTACCAAGAGAAAGAAGTTTTAAAAAAAAAAGAGAAGAAATATGTTGAAGCCAGATTATGAACCCACAACCTCGACCCGAGCTGAACCTCAGCCGAAACCAGCCCAACCAGCTGAGCTACATGATTTTTGTTAACCTTATATGGAGCGAAATATATATATGCAGTAGCTGGAACGTTTGAAATAAATTGTAGAAAAAGGGGCGCGGCTGAGAATCGAAGCACAGACCTCTGGCTTTGAGCAAAGCCCAACGAACCAACTGGGCTAGCGATCGTTGCTAATTAAATAGGCAGCAGCAAATATATAAGCTATAGTTGGAACAGTAAAATAAATTGGAAATAAAAGGGGCGCGGCTGAGAATCGAAGCCCAGACCTGTGGCTTCGAGCAAAACTCAACGGACCAACTGCGCCAGCGGTCTTTGCTGATCAGATATGCAGCGACAAGTATATAAGGTAAAGTTAGAATGAAAATAACCTAAGGTATAAGATTTAAATCTGATTTCGAAAAACCTAAAATTTTCTCTCAAAATTCTTTTCCTCTTCTCCTTGCTTGCGACGGCGCCGCTTCTGCCGAGCGAAGGAAATACGAAGCTTTAGCTTCATCTCCGACGGCCGGCGAGTTTTTTCCCGGTGAGATCTTCACAATCGCGAGTCCCCTTCATCGAGGAGAAGGTGTTGCCGCAAGGGATCACGGGAATCTTCACCTATCCGAAACCCTAGCACCTCTCTTTCTCGGTTGTAAGTCCAAGAATCGTCGGTAAGTGCTTCTCACCTGCAGTAGGAGTAGTTCCGAATTTTCGTTCTTCTTGTTTTCGAGTTTTCTTCTCAATTTCGAAGCGTGCGGTGAAGATTGGTGTATTAAAACTTGCTGCCGTGAGTCTTATGAAGAAAAAGGGAATTGTTTAAATGGGCTAGAATTGTTGTGGTTCTGGGAGGGTTCAGTGAATTGCAGTGCTTCATCTAGACCTGACGTTTTTTTTATTGGTCAACCTGCTGTTAGAATCTTGTGTGGTTGGTCCTGTACATACGGTTTTAGATCCATTGATAGTGTAGATTAGTATTTAAATTTTGAGATTTCTTTATTAAATCTGAGCATGAAACCAATAGAAAGATTGTTAACCTACTATCATGCACAAATAGATTTTATGCTCTAGATATCACAGGGCATAGATGAATGTAGTTAGTGAAAGAATCGGATAGTAGATTTGATATTCTATTCCACTTGTTAGTTGTAGATTCTGAAGTTTAGATTGTATTTATCTGCTGTTAGATGTACAGCTTTCGGTTTTTATTAGTTGAACAGTTTTAGTTTCATTGCTATCAGTTGAGCATGTGTAGCAAATTTAGTTTATATGGATACTCATGAGCAGTAGCAAATTTAGTTCGTATAGAATAGCATGAGCATGATTCACTTGCAGTAGTTGATCTTGTAATTGAATTTAATTTCCAAGATGTATTAGTTCTTAATTCTTTAGTTTTCAGCCTTTAGTTATTTACAGTTTCAGATTTCATTAAAGCATTTAGCTTTAGTTTTCTCTATATATGCAGAATTTTGTTAGCTTGATATGCAGAAATTTGATTAGTATAGTTAGCATTTCAGATTTGATGTATTTTAGCATGAAGAATTGATATACATGTGTTGGTTAGCTTTTAATAGTTCTCTAATCTAAAGCATACCGTTAGATGTCTTTGCTATTTCAATTAACCTGAACAGCCATTAACTTAAGCATGCACGGTTTAGCTTTCCTTGCTACTTAATGAGCATGCACAATTTGGTACCTGGCATGTTTGGTTAGATCTTTTATGCTATGCATAGGGCAAGAACAGCCCTCATTTTTAAAGTATGCAATTTAGATTTAAGTTTCTTTACTACCTCATTTAGCATGAACAGATCTACTTTTGGATTTAGTTATGATTCTCTACTGAATTACCAAAAGATAAGTAAAAGAAAGATAAAGAAAAGAAAGGAAAAAGGCTAAGGCCTTAAGTAAAATCCCGAAGTCAAGACTTTAGGGATTTTGGCACACAAGGTGATTAAATGCCAAGGCATTTTATTATAAGAAGTATTTAAAGATAAAAAGTATTTTACTTTTAAAGGGCATGTACCGGACACAAGGTCCAAGGGATGGGCTCCAAGATGCCCCTAGGCACAAGGCCTAGAAGTACCTTACTAGTTTCGGGATTAGCTACCTCGACTCTTATTAAGGATGCGCGCAAATTGGTAAAATACCAAAGTGGTACAATGCCGGGCCCAAGAGAAGTTGATTATTATTTTGAAGTATAAAAGTAAAAGTTTTTGGAAACAAATGAAACAAACATCAAATATGTTTAGAATTAGAAAGTTTAGCTTCTTGTTATTTGAAGCATGCAGTATCAGTTTTCATTTGCTTCCTTATGAGTTTATTTAAGCATGACTATATGTTTTATCATTTAGTTGATTTCTTGCTATTAGATTATTTAGCATGATTAGCTTTATTTGCTTTTCAGCATGCAGTTATAGTTTTATTCTTGTATAGCATGAGTAGCTTTACATGTTAGCTTTTCAGTTAATATGATTTCTATGCTATTTATGAGCATGATTACATGTTTAGTATTTCAGTTAATCTGATTTATTTACTAGTAGATGAGCATGAGTAGCTTTCTTCTAAGCATTCAGATTTAGCATGTTTTTCGTTATATACATGCATATCGAGTTTTTGTGAGTAGGCAAGCACTTACTAAGCTTTTAGCTTATAGATACTACTTTCCTCCTACTGCAGATAAAGGAAAAGCTAAAGTATGAAAGGAAGGCGACAAGGTGGTGGTGATGAAGGTGTGTGATGGCTGGACTATGGAGAGATCATGAGTTTGCTAAGGAAACTGTCAAGACTCCTTCTTTGGAGTTTTCTTTCAGTTATTAAATTGATAGAGATTGTTTTAGTAGTTTCCCTTTGTCTATGTTAAGTTTATTCCGCATTGTAGTTGAGTTATTTCCTATTGTTGGAGTTCTTTTGTTTACTATTGCTAGGATAGTTTATTTTTAGTTATATATAAACTGCGTGGTGATGTTATTGCTTTGTATATGTATGTACTTATGATTATTGTCACCGGTACAGGGGAGACTTTGCCGAAATTTTTCGGTAGGGTTTTCCTAGAGATTTTTAATAAACCGGTTAAGTAGAGTAGTAGATAAGTAACGGTCACTCTTAGAGAGTAGTAGTAGTAGTAAGAAGGGTGGTCTTTACAATAACTCATTCCACTAGAGAGTTATTACCGCACTACCGCACCAATCCCAAATTACATTATGGGATCCATCTTATCATGAGTGTGTTAGTCTCCCTGTGTTTAAGATTACGAATGTCCACTAATTAAGTAAGTTACTGACAACTCACTTAATTAATATCTAGCTCCAAGAGTAGTACCACTCAACTTTATTGTCATGTCGGACTAGGTCCACCTGCAGGGTTTAACATGGCAATCCTTATGAGCTCCTCTTGGGGACATTCTCAACCTAGATAACTAGGACACAGATTCCTTCTATAATCAACAACACATACTATAAGCAATATTATTTCCCAACTTATCGGGCATATTGATTTATCAAGTTAAACCTCACCCTTTGATAAGTTAAAGAAATAAATATTAAATATATGTGCTTGTTATTATATTACGATTAAGAGCACACACTTCCATAATAACTAAGGTCTAGTTCTTTTACTAAGTCAGTACAAAAAGAACTTACCTAAATGATCCTACTCAATACACTTAAAGTGTATCAGTGTAATTTATTAGTCAAGATAAACTAATACTTAATTACACTACGACTATTTTGATGGTTTGTTCCTTTCTATCCTAGTCATGAGCAACTTGTTTATAATTTATAGAGAACCGACAACATGATCTTCTGAGTATGACACCACACTCCATGTTATTTATTATATAAATTAATTGAACAATTACATTTAATAAATAAATGCAGATATTGATCAATGTAATTCTTTTATTTGAACAAATAAATGTTTACAAAAGCTAAGCTTTTAGTATACACTCTAACAGTAGGCACCCTTTTCCTCGTCCCCCTCCACCTCCACCTCCACCTCCACCATATTGATTTCATCGGGATGATAAAAACTTTGAGTCTGGGGGTGGTGTCAAACCTGATTTCTTTTTGCATTCTAGTTTTCAATTTTTGCTTTTTTTTTCAAGTTTAGTTTTTGGTTTTTGCATTCTATTTTTATTGTCTTGCGTGAGTGCTTATTTTGATAGTCATTTGACTTTATTTTGAAATCTTGTGGCATACATCTTGAGAACATCAAACTTCACTTATATGCTTTCTTGTCTTCAAGATAAAATGTTAGCACGTTCATTATCTTGATTCATGATGTTGTAAATGATGCTAGTAGTATGCTTAATGTACCTCTTTTCTCTATCTTGGGTAGCATGATATAAGCTAAGTATCATTTGTAGATAAGTTTTAGTCTTGGCTTGACCTTAAGGATCTTATTTTCACTACACTTTTGTTAGAGTGTATACTAAAAGCCTAGCTTTTGGTATAAACATTTATCAAGAAATAAGAATCACATTGGTCAAATGTCTACATTTATGATAAATGTAGTTGTTCAATTAATTTATATTGAAGATAACATGGTGTGTGGTGCCACACACAGAGGATCATGTTATCAGTATCTTATAAATTATAAACAGTAGCTCACGACCATAATGGAAAGGAACAAACCATTGTAAGGTCGTAGTGTAATTAGGTATCGGTTTATCTTGGCTATATAATTACACTAGTACACTCAGAGTGTATTGAGTAGGACCATTTGAGGTCGTTCCTTTTATACTGACTTTATAAAGGAACAAAGACCTCAGTTATTATGGAAGTGTGTGCTCTTAATCCTAATATAATAACAAGCACATATATTTGATATTTATTTTTTTAATTTATCAATGGGTGAGATTTAGTTCGATGAATCAATAAACCCGATAAGTTGGGAAATGGTATCACTTATAGTGTGTGTTGTTGATTATAGAAGGAAACTGTGTCCTAGAGATACTAGGTTGATAATGTCCCCAAGAGGAGCTCATAAGGATTGTCATGTTAAACCCTGCAGGTGGACTTAGTCCGACATGACGATGAAGTTGAGTGGTACTACTCTTGGACTTTGATATTAATTAAATGAGTTGTCAGTAACTCACTTAATTAGTGGGCATTCGATATCTTAAACACAGGGAGACTAACACACTCATAATAAGAAGGAGCCCAAAAATGTAATTTGGGATTAGTGCGGTAGTTCAATGATAGTTCTCTAGTGGAATGAATTATCATTGATAAAATTAAGTTGTGTGTTCGGGGCGAACATGGGATGCTTAATTTTATCGGGAGACCAAAACCAATTCCTCCTCTCGGTCCCTATCGTAGCCTCTTATTTATAGAGTTCTATACCCACCTATACCCACCTTCTATACCCACCCAATAGGGGCCGGCCAAGCTAGCTTGGGAACCAAGCTAGGGCCGGCCTAGGTATAGAATTGGGTGGTCGGCCCTAGCTTGAACCCAAGCTAGTGGGGCCGGCCAAATTAAATTAAAAAAGAATTTTAATTTTAATTTTTATTATTATGTGGAAGATATAATTTAAAGAGAATTAAAATTAAAATATCTCTCTTGTAAAAGATCTACAAAAGATTAAAGAAAGAAATTAGATCTCTTTCCTTATTTGTAGATTGGAGAGATGTTTTATTTTCTCTTTAAAAATTATTCACATGTTGATAAAATTAAAATTATAGAAATTTCCTTTTATCAACCATGAAGAGATTTTAAAGAGAAATTTTATTTTTTAAAATTTCCGGAAACAAATTAGGAAGTTTTAATTGTTGATTAAAACTTGTCCAATTTGTTCTCCAATGATGTGGCCGGCCATGAGATTGTAATTTGGGAAATTTTATTTTATTTTTCTCAATTAAATCATTTCAAGGAAATTAAGGAAATTTTATTGTAATTAAATTTCCTAATTTGCCTAGGCCAAGGAATATAAAAGAAGGGGTAGGGGTGCCTTCATGAGACACAACATCTATTATTCCTCTCCCTCTTTTGTTCCTTGGTGTGGCCGACCATCCTCTCCCTCTCTTCCTCTTGTGGTGGCCGAACCCTTCTCTTCCATTGGAGCTCTTGTGGTGGCCGGATACTACTCGGAGAAGAAGAAGAAGAAGGAGAGAAAGCTAGCATCTCTTGGAGCTTGGTTAGTATTTTGGTTTTCCTCCTTGGTGAAGTTTTTCCTTTGTCGCCGAACCTTGCTTGGAGGAGAAGAAGGTGGTTGGTGGTTTCTCATCTCGGAAGATCGTTGCCCACACAACGTTCGAGGTTAGAAGAGGAATACGGTAGAAGATCAAGAGGTTTTTTCTACAAGGTATAACTAGTAATTTTTCTTTCCGCATCATGCTAGTTATTTATGGAAATAATACCAAATACAAGAGGCTTACGTTCTAGAATTTCGAATATGTTTTTCGATATTGTATTATTTTGTATTTTCTTTTCCTTGTGATTTGATTGTTCTCTTTGGTTAACCTAAAGTTATTTTAGGAAATTAAATATTAGCTTTCTATAAAAGGTTTTGTCTAGTCGGTGGTGGTTGCTCCCATATCCAAGAAGGCCATGTGCCTCGCCACGTCAGTACTGGGAACCAATTATGGAAATTAATATTTAATGGAATTAATAACTTAAGGAGACTTGGGTCGAACATGTTAAGTTCCGCAGGAGATCCAAGTCAAAACCTAAAAGAACAAATAGATTAAGTTTTGGATCAAAAGTGTTAAGTTCCGCAGACGATCCAAAATTTAATTTAAAAGAACACATGGTAGCTAGGAAAAGGTTCAGACCTTTGTACAAAATTTTTGTACAGTGGAACCTATAGGTTTTTCGAGTAGCAACCAACAACTTTGACTTGATGCTTGAATGTTTGATATCATTGAAATAGTCATGATTCATCTTGTTTGTTTAGTACTTGGTTTTCTTGGTGATTTCTCAAATTTCATTTTGGTTACTGGATGAGGCTCAACTCATGTAAGCTCATTTGGTAAAATCAAAATATCCCAACATTTGTGCTAAATGTACACTTGTGAAATAAGATTTGCACAATGCAAATGCTTATGAAAAAAAATGTGAAAAAAAAAGAAATAAAAAAATAAGGGATATAAAAAACATTTGTCGTAAGTGGAATCTAGCAAGTCACCTCTTTGAGACCGAGTTGGGTTATTGGGGAAATGACTGCTTAGCTTCTCTTGAGATTAAGCACGCCTTTGAGACCATGGGTTGATTGAGAAATATGAACCAAGTGTTTGGCAAGTAAGTACCTATCACTAGTTACTTGTCCATCACCGGAAACATTAGGAATTTAAATTTGATGACGACTTGACTAGGACATAGATTGAAACTTGAAGAGTTTTGAGTTGTCTTTGCACTGTGCACAGGGTACTTATGCTTGAGCCATGCTTAACTTGTTTTCATGATCATGCTTACTAATGAAACCTTTTGATAGAGTTAGGAGAATGCATTAGGGATATGAGGGCAAGCAAAGGTTTAAGTCTGGGGGTGTGATGTGCGTAGATTGTATACACTTATTAGCATGTTTTGACGCACATTCACATACTTTGAGCATGCTTGATCTATGCATTTTCGTACTTTTAGCTTTCCTTTTTAGCATATTTACTCTTCTTGTTCAGAGATCTGCTTTTGTGCATCTTTTGTACGCAGGAGTCGAATCTGGTGAAAAATGCATGTTTGAGACCAAATCTGCTAGCAAAGCAATGAAGGAAGCCATGCCACTTGAACCCTACACAGCCCTACCATAGGGGGTTGCCAAGGCCGTGTAAGGATGAGAGGCCGTGTAGCTGCACCAGAGAAGAAAGATGGCATGGCAGTGTGAACCTCACACGGTCGTGCCAAGTTTTGAAGCCCAAGGAAGCCTGGGCTGTGTACACCACACGACCAAGTCAGTTTTCCAGAGACAAGAGAAGCTTCGGCCGTGTGCACTGCACGACCGTATGAGGTTTCCAGATAGCAGGAGGGTTTTGGCCGTATGCACCACACGGTAGTGTCAGGTTTCCAGAGGTGAAGGTGGTGCAGGTTGTGTGGATCTACACGACCATGTTTGAGGGTCATGGAAGGTGAAGGCCACGGCCATGTGTACCACACGGTCATGCCAAGTTGGCAGAGAGGAGAGTGGCTTTGGCCATGTGGATCTCACACGGCCATGCCACGGGGCCGTGTGGCGCCCAAAACTCACCTCTATATAAGCCCTTCTTCTTGATTTGAAAAGGGATCTTCTCCCTCTTGGGAGAAAGCAAGATTTGGGTCTTTCCTTCCAATCTTGGGAGGATTTCTGGGTGATCTAAAGGAGGATCTTAAACGGATTCGACTCTGGGAGTGTGGATTGGATCCGAAGACCAAGCTTCATCTTAGATAAGTTTTCTTTTTCTCCACTTCTTGGATTAGGGATCAAGAAATGCTTGTAATCTTTGTATTTTCAGATTTCTCTCTTCGATTCATGGAGTAGTTCTCTTTGTTTTAGGACGGAGGGAGTATTTGTATGATGAATTGATGTAAACTCTTGTGGATTTGTCATTTCCTTGTTTCTATGATATTGTCTTGTTTGTATCAATTCAATCTTGAATGAATTGTTGTGATGTGGACCTAATTCTCATTTTAGACGGATTGTTTGAATGTCCTATGGATCTTGTAGAGATTATCTACCACTCGATTTTCCCAGGGAAGCACGCGAAAGATGCAAGCCTGTGTAAGGACGTTTGAGGGATAAGATTTAGGAAAAAATAGGATAATTCAAGAGGGTATGATAGATTTAGGGATTAATCTTTATATCTTATGGGTTGAGAAGTATGATCTTTGTGTTGATTATCCGAGGGATCTTCGTGACAGGAACATGCCCGTGTAAGAACAACATAAGTTCATATCTAATTGATCACTTTTAGGTATAGATTTCAGTCCTAGGCCGGTTGTCTATTGCAAGAGAGAACCGGCAACCTTCTATAAATGTTGGACAATTGAGAAATAGGATTTGGTAGATCATTTACATTGAGGAATCTTACAAAGAAACCAAAACTCCTAGAACATTCCTTTATCATAACCCATAATCTTGTTTGTTGATCTTTCATTTCTATGTTTACTTTTCATTAGTTACATTTAGCTTTTGGAAATCAATTGATTAGTTGTTTAGCTAACTCGTGTTGAAATATTTCTAGTGCTTATTCCAGTCCCTGTGGATACGATAATCTTTTATATTACTTGCGACATTTTCGTACACTTGCGGAGGTCAACACTCCATGCCCGGATCTAAGATCTCCTCAACCGGCTTCATGCGATCAGTCAAAAAGTGGAGAACCGTGACATAATCAGGTACTCTCTGAACACTTTTCCAAGGAACACCTTGTGGGCATCCATGGTAGATGCTTACAAGGTTTCTAAGGACCTTTCTTTTATTAAATTAGATAAGTTTTTCTCTGAATTCGAGTTTCATGAGCAGATTAATGCACACCCGGTCGAAAAGGGTATAGCTTTGGTTGTAGGTACCGACAGATCACGTGAGTCAAAACCAAGGCAAAAAACCAAACCAGAATCAGAAGATGAACCAGATTCAGACAATGACGATGATGAACTCACGACTGAGCTCGTCAACCTGGTGAAAAAGCTCTACAAGAAGAAGAAAGGCTTCAAGAAAAAGGATGTCAGAAAGGTCATTCAGTCCAAGGAAGCCCAACCAAAAGTAAAGTTCGAGGTGACATGCTATGGATGCAATCAGAAAGGGCACATCAAGGCGAACTGCCCGATCCAGAATTATCCAAAGAAACCAAGGAAGAAGAAGGCCCTGAAGGCTACCTGGGACGAGTCATCTCGAAAGAGTCCGACGGCGAAGAACTCGAACAGATGTGTTTTCTCGCGTTGTCGGCCTGAGACTACATCAACGAATCAGGAAGCGAGGATGAGTCAGAAGCTGAGCCCGAGAGAAGCCATGGATCTGTATCCATTTCTGAAGGGCCAAACCCCACTGTAAGTACAAGTCGGTTATACAATTTAATTAAAAATATAAAGCTAAAAAGAAATATCGGTCTTATTTATCGCTTATTAACAGACCGAATAGTAAGATAGTCCAAGCATGGGTACCTAAGTCCAACTTGGTCAATCAAGTTGGACTTGGTCAATATTAGGTCCCCAAGGATCAAGTACATTACCTTGATAGACCATATCGAGACTATGATCCGGGAGAGTCAATAGAAAATCTATCTTAATAAATAAATAGAATTGTTTGATTATTGTTTATTTACTTCCTTGTTAATATGCATGATTAGATTAAGATAGATTAAGGACCTAGGCATAATTTACACTTGTTTAGTTAAACCTAGGGATTTCAAAAAGAAAATTAAATATGACACTTCTTTGAGCGGTTCTGTCTAGGAAGTGGTGGATGATCTCATACCCATGAAAGCCTAGTGCTTCGCCACAACTTGAGAACCAACCCTTGAAATACTTATTTAATTGACTAATTGAAAAACCTAAGTTTAACTTAAATGTAAATTAATCCGTAGAAATAACCTAAATTAAAAATAATCATCTCACAGAATTACTTAAGATTACTTGATTGATAACGTAGAATCAGGTGAGATAGATCTAGGTTGAACTTAGTCTAACTAACGAACTTTAATTTAATCAAAATAACTTCAATTTAATCAAAATAACTTCAATTTAATATAATCAACTTCAATTAATCAAAATAAATTCAATCAACTTCAATTTAATATAATCAACTTAAATTCAATCAAAATAAATTCAATTTAATATAATCAACTTCAATTTAATCAAAATAAATTCAATAAACTTCAATTTACTTAAATTCAATCCAAATAAATTCAATTTAATATAATTAACTTCAGTTTAATCAAAACAAATTCAACTTAATTTACTCAAATTCAATTTAATCAAAATAAATTCACTTTAATGTACTCAAATTCAATTTAATTCAATAAATTCAATTTAATTCAATTAAACTCAAACAAATTCAAATTAATTAAGCCAACACTATCCAACTTAATATACCATCTTACAATCACCCATAGGAATACCATGTTTTGATCATTTAGACTGGGTGTTTGGAAAATTAAATTGATTTCAGTCAAACTACCTTCTAAAATCCAGTAGATTGACCCAAATCAAATATTTTATGTAGGATCATAAAAATTTAGATCAATGGATGCTAGATAGTGGATGCTCCAGACACATGACTGGAGACAGACTGAAATTCACTAAGTTGAAACTCAAGAACCTAGGGTCTGTCACGTTCGGCAACGACGGAACTGTAACGACCTAAATTTCCTCCTTTTGATCCCAAAAGTAATTCAAAAATATTTAAAAATGCTATATAAAAATTCTAGAGATTTTTAGGAATTTTTAGAGTATTTTTACGTAATTTTTGGAGTTCATTTGGTATTTTTACCAAGAGGAAGAAGTAAAAAAAATAATAATATATGTTGAAACCGGGTTTTGAACCCAAGATCACTGACCCGAACCCGAGTCTTAACGAACTCAGCCCAACCATCTGATCTACGGATGTTTTGTTAATCATATATGGAGTGATATATATTTAACTAGTAGTTAGGAACAGTAAAATAAATTAGAAATAAAAGTGAGGAATCGAAGCCGAGATCTCTGACTTGGTTAAAACCTGGCTAACCAAGTGTGCTAGCGAGCGTTTCTTATTAAAGAATGAGAAATATTCTATTTAATCAGTAGTTAATGAATAGGAAATAAATAGGAAGAAAAATGATTGCAGCCGAGATTCGAACCGGTGAGCCGAGCCGTAAGCAGAACGCAACCAACCAAGTGTTCCACAGGAGTTTTGTTAATCAAGTAGGGAGCGAAATATATATAAGCAATAGTAGTTAACAGAATATTAAGGTTATAAGAAGAGAACTTAGGGCTTGATTGTGATTACCCGTGACCTAATTCTTTCTCCTTCTCCCTCTTGTGCACCCGACGGCTCTCGGGTGAAAATCAACGCCAGCGTTAGGGCATCACTTCCGGCGGCCGGTGAGGGTGTTTCTCCATGAGGTCTTCTTATTTTCGTGATCTTCTCGTCAAGGAGAAGCTGTGAGCACGAAGAAGAGCCGGTATTTGAGCTGCCCGAACCCTAGAACCTTCCATTCTTCTCGGTTTGAATCCAAGAACATGCTGTAAGTCGCTTCTCACCTGCAGTAGGATAGTTCCGGATTCCTGTTCCTTTTGTTTTCAAATTTTCTGTGATGATTGTTGGTGGCGTTTGCTGCCGTGAGTCCTTTTTGGAAGATGAGAAGGGGTTGTAATGGATAGTTAGTTTTAGAAGTGTTCGGATCTCAGTTTTGATCCATGGGTTGTGCCGTGTAGTTAAATTTCATAATTTCTTTTTTTTTCTGAGCAATTTGATTCCTTATGGTTTTCTTGTTGTGGCACGGAACAGAGGGATTAGGAGTGATTTCGTTTAGTTTGAGGTTCTAACTTTGGACGAGGTTTGCCTTCTCCTTTGCATTACTGCTGTGGCATGTTATAAGACCTCCTGTTGTCGTGACACATGGTGTAAAGAACAGATATAGTTTGGGTTTACAGTAGTCCATGACTTTGTTTTCTTCTTTAATCCCTTGCCAAGCATGAACAGTCCTTCTTGTAGCATTAGGGTTTTGAATTCATGCAGTGAATATAACCAGCCTTGTATTTGAAAGCATTGTAGATTGAGCTTTGGGTTTCCTTAATAAGTAGGAACAACTAAAAGAGTTAATCTTCCGAATTGGTCACCTTTTATCTCTATTGTATAGTTTGGTATTTCAAGATTTTTGTTAGCTTTATTATCTCGATCGTTTATGCCAGAACAGAGATAATGAATTGGTCACACTAATAGTAGTGATAATATCAAATGTTTTGGAAGTAGATGTACCCAGTAGCTAGACCACCAATTGGGTGTCTGCTAAGATTTAAAAAAAAATAGGTTAGGTATATAGTAATATAAAAGCATAAGGGAAAGGTCCACATTATTGGTGAATAAGTCGTAGGTTACCTTGGTTTTAGTTTAGTTCCTAAAGTGTGTAATTTAAATGTTCTACAGATTTCTTTTGGTTAAACTCAAAAACATATTTATGTTAAGCTTGATTTCCGTGTGATAATAGTTTCCTTTGTATATTGTAATGTATAGATTTATGAGGTATCCGATTTAAAACTAGTCATGTAGCAATTGGTCTTAGGTGTAAAATATTTAGGCTTTGAGATCTTGTTTCCTTGTTTAGTGATAATGCTAAGGTTGTTCAAGTATAGAGTGAGGAGGTTAAGACATGATTGAGTACAGTTTATATGTATTGAAATCTTCAGGTTTGAGTGACAGTGCCATAATTTCATCAAGATTATTTATGTAGAACAAAGATTTGTCTTCTTTAGCCAGTATTAGCTAGTTTTCTTTAAAGTTTATAGTGCAGATTTTATAAGTTTAGTATGCAGTTTTCTGTTAATTTAATATGCAGAATTAAGCCTAAGTTGGTATGCAGATTTTTATTTAGTAGTATAATAGTATAGTGCAGAATTTGTGTTTACAACAAGCATGAACGGCTCTATTTAGAGCTTAGAACAACCTTTCTTTCTTTGTATTTCTGCCGGCCTAAACAGCTTTACTTGAAGCTTAAAACATCCCTTTCAATTTGCAGGTTAAGCAAGTGCAAATTTAGTTTCAAGTTAGTTTTCTTTGCTGCTGTACAAAACCCAAACTACCTTTTATTCCAAGTATATAGTTAGATTTATCTTTAAGCTTTTAGTTTCCCTTGGTTCTGTCATTAGGCAATGAACATAGAATGACTTGGATCAAGTATTAGTTTATTAGGCTAATTGAAGGTTGAGCCGATAGTGATATTAGTTTATTTTATGATGAAGTAGATAGTGTAATCTCTTTAATGCAGAAGCGTGGATGAAGAGTGAAGATGAGCATATGTAATATGTTGTTTTGGTGAGTATCATGTATTAAACTAAAGATGATTTGAATTGAGGTAATGAATTTAACAAGTGAGAAGTATGTGAGTAATTTAGATATGCAAGTAGTAAGTTCAGAGTAGAAGTTTAGTTTAGATATTAGAAGATAAATTAAAGGGATTTATATGTTGATCAATATAGATTTTATACTGAGGATTCCTTTCTGACCATAAGTTTAATGGCATAATTGATGTTCAGAATTAAAGTATTTAGATGTGGCAATATCAAGGATTCCATTTGGTCTCAGCCGGTTACTGAATCTGAAATTCTAGGTTTATAATTGCCATGTGAGGATTTTAGTGCAGATTTTTATTAAGCATTAGTACGCAAATTTTTGATAAGTATAACATTACAGAATTTTGTTAAGCATTGTAGTGTAGGTTTGCTTAAAGTATTTAGTTTCTTTAGTAGTGCAGATTTGCTAATAGATAGTTTATGGATAGCATTATAGAACAAGGCTTTAGATTTTCCTTAAATATGCATGATTGTGTGTTACTTAGTTGATTTCACCTATAGATGCATATGGAAAAATACCCTAACAGTATTTTGGGTTTAAAAAAAGTATATGAAAGATAAAGAAAAGAAAGAAAAAGACCAAGGTGTTAAATTGATCCTAAATTCCAAAAGTTTAGCATTAAAAGCACACTAAGTGTTTGAATAAATGCCAAGGCATTTTGTTATAAGAGAATTAAAGAATAACAAGTATAAGGAAGTTATAGTTAAAAAGAAAATAAGTATTTTACTTTTTAATGGCATGTACCGGACACAAGGTCCTTTGGGTGGGCTCCTAGATCGCCCCTAGGCACAAGATCGCCTAGAAGTACCTTAGTAGTTTCGGGATTAGCTACCTCGACTCATATTAAGGATGCGCGCAAATTGGTACAATGTCGGGCCCAAGAGAAGTTGATTATTATTTTAAAGTAATAAAGTATAAGTTTTGAAACAAATGAAACAAGCTTCATTTATGCTTAGAGTCAGAAAGTTTAATTCATTTGAATTCTAGCATGCAGTATTAGTTTTGTTTGTTTCCTGATTTGATATTTAGCATGATTAGCTTTATCTTTCAGCATGCAGTTTTGTCTTTGTATAGCATGATTAGCTATTAGAATTACATGAGTAGATTTCTTTAGCTTTTCTTTGCTTTTAGTTTGACATGAGCAGTTATGTTTATGCTTTACTTTCTTTTAGAGCATATAGTTTCTAGTTCTTTCTGTATACATGCATATTCGTATTTTTGTGAGTTAGATAGCACTTACTAAGCAAATTTTGCTTATAGACTGCATTTCCTCTTACTGCAGATACAGGAAAGGAAAAAGTTTTAGCAAAGGAAGGCGACAAGGAGGTGTTCAAGGATGTGTGATGCCAGGACTATGGAAGCCCTGGGACTTAGTTAAGAATTTGTTTAGATTAATCCTTTATTTAGGATGATAAGAAAATTTGGAAGTAAGAAGTTGTAATTCATTATTAAGTTCCGCATTTTAGTATTTGGGATGGTATATGTTATTTTGATGTTGTTAGGACATAGTAGATGAATTGTAATCTTGTGTGATGATTTCTGGTATAGTTTTCTTTTGGTTTTGACACTTATATAACTGCGTGAGAGTTTGTTATCTGTTCCAGCCGCCTGTGGCTGTGTATATAGTGTTTGTATATCAGTATAAGGTCACTGGTACAGGGGAAACTCTGTCGAAATTTTTCGGTAGGGTTTTCATGTGGTTTTAATCATACCGGTTAAGTAGAATTAGTAGTTAAGTAACGGTCACTTTTAGAGAATAGTAGTAGTAAGAAGGGTGGTTGTTACAGGAACCCTTAAGGTAATCGGAATAGGTAATATCCAGTTAAATTCTGATTTTTACATTCAAAAAGTGTTATTGGTTAAAAAATTTAGCTTCAATCTACTTAGTATTAGCCAGTTATGTGACTCAAGATATTTAGTCACATTTTCAAAAACTGAATGTACGATTAAGAATATTAATAATCCTGAAATTACACTTAAGGGTTTTAGGAAAAAGAATATATATATACCATAGACCTACCAACTTCCTCACTAGAATGTTTATTAACACAACAAGAGGAAACTGAGTTGTGGCACAGGATACTGGGTCACACTCATACTAGACTCATTTCAAAAATGAGTCAAAATGGTCTAGTTAGACGTCTGCCCAAATTAAAATTTATTGAAAATTCAACTTGTGATACTTGTCAACAAGGTAAACAAACCAAGTCAAACCATAAGTTAACCAACCTAAATAGAACAACTTCAATACTTGAGCTCCTTCATCTAGACTTATTTGATTCGCATGGAGCCAAGTCACTAAGCAAAAATCAATATTGCTTAGTAATAATCGATGACTACTCAAGATTTACTTGGGTAAAATTTTTAAAGAATAAAGATGAAACTTTTGAAGTATTTAAAATCTTTTGCAAAGTAATAGAAAATGAAAAAGATACTCAGATAAAAAGAATTAGAAGTAACCATGGGGTGAATTTGAAAATCATAACTTTATTGAGTTTTGTGAAATGAATGGATATAAGCATAAATACTCTTGCCCAGGACCCCTCCAACAAAATGGTCTAGTAGAACGTAAAAATAGAACCCTACAAGAAGTCGCTAGGACCATGTTAAACGAATACAAATTATCTAATCAATTCTGGGCTGAAGCAATTAATACAGCATGTTATATACAAAATAGGATTCTAATGAACAAAATTCAAAATAAAACACCCTATGAAATATACTATAATAAAATTCCTAACTTAAACTATTTAAAATATTTGGGTGTAAGGTATTTATCTTAAACACTAAAGACTACTTAGGAAAGTTTTTGTCAAAAACATCCCCAGGAACATTTTAGGGTACTCAACAACCAGTAGGGCATATAGAGTTTACAACATAAATACCCTAAAAGTTGAAGAAAAAACAAATGTAATATTTGATGAAGAAAATAAACTACCCAATATAATAAATGAAAATAATAAAACAAAAAATGTTAACTCAAGAAATACGGAAGATGATGAAGAAATTCAACCTGAACTTAATGAATATGAAGAACCAATTACTAACCCAAGTATAAGACCAACAAGAACAAGCACCAATCACCCATCTGACCAAATTTTGGGTGACCCAACTCAAGGAGTCAGAACTAGGTTATCTTATAGGAACCTAAGCCAAATAGCCCTTATTTCCAAAATTAAACCCAAAACTATAAATAAAGCCTTACCAAATCCAGATTGGACCTTAGCAATGCAAGAAGAGTTGGGCCAATTTGAAAGAAATCAGGTCTGGGAATTAGTGCTTAAACCCATTAACAAGACCATAATTGATACTAAATGGGTTTTTAGAAACAAATTAAATGATCAAGGCGAAATTGTTAGAAACAAAGCTACGTTAGTAGCAAAAGGGTTCAATCAAATAGAAGGGTTAGACTATGATAAGGCCTATGCCCCTGTAGCTAGACTTGAATCCATTAGGATGTTGCTGGCCTATGCAGCACACAAGGGATTCAAGCTATATCAGATGGATGTAAAATCTACACTTTTAAATGGATTTATTCAAGAAGAGGTATATGTAGGTCAACCCCCAGGATTTGAGGACTTAAAATATCCAAATCATGACTTTAGACTAAAAAAGGCCCTATATGGACTAAAATAAGCTCCTAGGGCTTGGTAAGAATGCTTATCCAATTATCTAATATCAAAAGGCTTCAACCAAGGTCAAATAGATCCAACCCTCTTTGTAAAAATCTTAGAAAAAGACATCTTTATAGCCCAAATTTACGTAGATGATATAATTTTTGGATCAACTAACTCCAAGTTTTTAAAAGAATTTACCAAATTAATGGAAGGTGAATTTGAAATGAGTCTAGTAGGTGAACTGAACTTTTTCTTAGGCTTACAAATTAAACAAAACAAAGATGGAATTTACATTTATCAAACTAAATATGCTAAAGAACTAGTTAGAAAATTTGGAATGGAAAACTCAAAAAATATTAATACACCTATGGCCACTAATATTAAAATTGACTCAGACTTAGAAGGTAAACCAATAGATTTGAAATACTATCGAAGGGCGATAGGGAGTCTACTGTACCTAACTGGGAGCCGACCAGATATTCTCTTCGCAGTAGGTATGTGTGCAAGATACCAATCTTGCGCAAAAGAGTCTCACTTAGCCTTTGTTAAAAGAATACTAAGGTATATTAAAGGGACCCTAAATGTAGGATTATGGTATCCTAGATCTTGCACCCTTGACCTAACTGGCTAGTCTGACTCAGACTATGTCGGGTGCAAGCTAGATAGAAAAAGCACAAGTGGTAGCTGTCAATTTCTAGGTCAGTGCCTAGTAAGTTGGTCAAGTAGAAAGCAACACTGTGTTGCTTTATCTACCACTGAAGCTGAGTATATAGCCCTAGGTGAATGTGCATCTCAACTGTTATGGATGATACATACACTAAAAGATTATTAACTAGAATATCAGAAAATAAAAATTTCAATTGATAATATAAGTTCAATTAATCTAACCAAAAACTCAATTCACCATTCAAGGTCTAAACATATAGAAGTAAAGCACCACTTTGTAAGGGCTCATGTAGCTAAGGGTGATATTGTACTTAAACTACGTTGAGTCAAAATCAAACCTAGTTGACATATTCACAAAGCCCTTACCTGAACTTGAGTTCAATATACTTAGAAGACAAATAGGGATGTGCTTAGTAGAATATAACTCATTTTCTTCTTACTTTTCTCAATCTTAGGAAAAATACTTTTTCAAAATCCCAATTTCTTAGATTTTCAAAATTTGGACTTAGCCTAGGCTTAACCCTAGAAATCTTGTTCCCCTAGATTTCAGTCAGAACATCTCACAAGCACACTAGGCTTAACTTGTTTGTGTTTGATAAACTTAGAATGGGGTGAGATGCATAGGGTACAGTCTAGACTTCATTATGCTTATTTCTGTGCATCATAGTAAGTCTGGATAATAAATACCAAAATAACAGTAATCAAGTTAAGTTATCCAGACTTAGTTAAGTCTAACTGGAATTCTAAGCTTAACTTGACTAACCAAGTGAAAACAGTTGCCCTCTAGGTAATCAGCTAGTAACTAATGGCTAGACATGTGGCCAAGGAGCTTAAGTATTTACCTTTCAAATACTCATGCTTGGACTTTAGGAATATTTTTTTGTTGTTTTGTCTGATTCTCCATAGTGAAAATGGCCTTAGTTAAAAATTGTACAAGTTTTTCAAGTTAAGCATTTTTTTAAAAAAGGAAAAACAAAATGTTTTCCAAAATTTTTTCTAAGCCTCTATATTTCAAACTTAGCATTTAAAATAACTCCAAAATTTTTGTGCTAAGTGTCTTTCAAATACTTCTAAATTTTGGCAAAGTACTTCAAAAACTAACTAAGTTTCTTTTTCAAGCCAAAACTTCACTTAGCTAAAAGTTTTACAAGAAAATTAAGTATTTTCCAAAGTATACTTAAAAACTTTTATGCTTCTTAAACTTTTCATTCTCTCTTTAAAAGCTAAGTGTTTAGTTAGCATCCTATCTTTGAAAAATAAAAAAAATACTTTCAAAACTAGATAAGGCAATTTATCATTTGTCTTATGCTCCATTAAAATTGTTTTGATATATGACAAAGGGGGAGAGTATAAAGAAATTCAAAAAGTATAAAGAAATTCGAAGAAAATTAAAGAAAGCTTGAAATTTTTTAGACTTAAGGGGAGATTTTATTAAGGGGGAGCTTTAATTCTGCTTGTGCTAATTTTTTTGACTTAAGGGGAGCTTTTATTAAGGGGTAGCTTTTATTAAAGGGGAGCTTTAATTCTTCTTGTGCTAAATTTTTTTTTATGCTTTGTAGCTTTTCATTCTTTTGCTTAACTTTGAATTTCAGTTGTCATAATTAAAAAGGGGGAGATTGTTGGTGCAGGAAGTATCTGACGATCGAACCTTAGTTTTGATAATGGCAAAAGAGATTCAAAGTTAAGTTTAATTTTTATCTAATATGCTTGTATAAGTTTGTAGGAAAGTCCTAACTGCGGTTGGGCAAGTGGACAATCCTAAGGGGTGGTAACCTTAGATCCTAAGGGGTGGTAACTGTAGGTTGAGGAAAAACCCTAGGGGGTGGTAACCCTAGGTGGAGGAGAAATCCTAAGGGGGGGGGGGGTAACCTTAGGTCCTAGGAGGAGGTAACCCTAGGTGGAGAAAAACCCTAGGGGGTGGTAACCCTAGACAAAAAGTCCAGTCGGTCTGGAGGACCGGACTGGCATCAGGTATGCTCTCCCGAGAGGATTAGGTGAGGATGCATTCCTCGAAAGAGGGAACAGTAGGCGTCGGTTCGACCTAGGGTTTTCGGTCGAAAATTCTAAGTCAGAACTGGATAGTCTGGTGACTGTCAAACATTTATAAATATGTTATTATGATGTATTGACCTTTTCTTGCAGGATATGTGTGTGTATTTTTTTTGGACTAACATGTCTTGCAGAGTCAAAAAGAACCAAGTATGCCTCGGATGAACAGTATCCTAGGCGCCTCCATAGAGCTTGGAGGCACCTCGGGTGCAGACTGTGAGCTGGCTGCGAAGAGGAGCAGGAGGTGCCTCAATGGTCATTGGAGGTTGTAACGCCCGCCCCTTCCGGGGGCGCTAAGGCTACCCTAAGGGATGGGGTTACTTACACCTACCTAACATACATGTGCATATGATCTCATGGCAGCGGAAGATATTTATTAAAATTTTCTTTTTATTTTATCATATGCATCTTTTTTTTTTTAACATGGCATGTGAACTATAAATCATACTAATATATCTATATTTGCTACTTGAACATGAATCATGATCTTATAAATCTACTGACATGAAATAAGATATCATAAATGCATAACATACTAGTTCAAGTTATCATCATAAACAAAAGGTCTAAACTTAGCTCACATGTACAATTCAACCAAATAAAGTTTTAAAACAAAATTAGATCTATCTACCATGCCACTTCCACACACACTCCCTGCCTTTCCTGCTGCTCCCCTTAGTTCATCCATTCCTTGCCTTTCTCTGCAGTATAAGGAAACATAAAAACTATAAGCCCTAAGGCTTAGTAAGTTCCTTTCCTACTCATAAAACCATAAATCATACATACACATAAAACATATCATAGCATGTGAAAACATAACATAACCATATCATAGCATGTGAGAACATAACATAAAACATATCATAACATGTGAGAACATATCCTGAAACATATCATAGCATGTGAGGACATAACATGAAACATATCATAACATGTGAGTACATAACATGAACTAATAACATGATCATCCAAGAATCATAAACATGATTTCAAAAGTATCTTTAATAAGTGTGAAGGGAATCATATAACATGTACATGTAGATGCAAGATGTTCCTTTGAAAACATGCATAATGAAATGAACATATGCAACATGTTTTTTTTTTCAAATCATATACATACTTGAACATAATATCAACATAAGGGTCCGGCTTGTACCACATACATACATAAATGCGCGCAATACCTAGGACAGGGTAGCTAGCCCCGAACCTACTAGGGATCTAGGTCCGTTCAGAGTACGTCGACCTAGGGGCGTACTAAGGAGTCCATCCCTTTTTACGAGGCCCGTTTCATAGACCATCGACCTCGGGGCGCTTATGGAGCCCACCCTTGGTACAAGCCATACAAAAAGTAAAATAGCATGTCATACATATCATGTATCATAGTTCTTATCATGTCATCATACATATCATGTTCTTGTCTTATCATACATGTCATATCATGAAGAGAGCTCTTGATCCCAACTTAAGGGAAGCATCTCTTAGGCTTTTCTTCTTACATAAGTCTTTCATAACATATCTCATAAACCATAACATGTTCTTATCATAACATAGAGCATAGCATGTTACATGAAACATAGCATTTATCATGTCATGAAGCATAGCATATCATCTCATGAAACTTAGCATATATCATATCATGAAGCATAACATATCATATCATGAAGCATATCATATATCATATCAAGAAGTATAGTCTATATCATTCCATGAAACATAGCATATCATATCATGAAATCATAACATATAACATATCATGAAGCATAGCATATCGTACCATGAAGCATAGCATATATCATATCATGAAGTATAGCCTATATCATTCCATGAAACATAGCATATCATATCATGAAATCATAGCATATAACATATCATGAAGCATAGCATATCATATCATGAAGCATGGAAACTTAAACTAACCATATATCAAGAATCATACATTATGAGGAAACATAAGCATGCATAGTTAGATTCAAAAATATTTCCCTAAACCTATTCTTTCAATCTTGGCCGAAACCTCACTAGCATGAATTCTAACATTTGGCCACCATAAGGAGCATGACACTTCAACCAACTATAGATAAATAGTCATACATCATAAAGAAGCATAAACAAGCATAGTTAAATTTCAAGACCTTGCTCTAACTCATATACTTGCTTGGCCGAACCCTAAGGTGAGGTTCTAAGATTCATTTGTACAACATGTAGCATGGAGACTTATCTAATCTCATACAAAAGATCATACAATATGTAGAAACATAACTAAGCATAATTAGGTTAGAAAAACTTAACTCTAAGCTTACACTCTACCTTGGCCGAAACCTACAAGTAGGGTTTCAAGTCTTCTAGTGCAATATGTAACATAAAGCCTTAACCTAACTTCATACAAGGTATCATACTTCATGGATGAACATAAACAAGCATGTTTAGGTTTTAAATTTTAACCCTAAGCCTCATATCTTATCTTGGCCAAAACTTCACTAGGGTTTTCATTTTTTTTTTTCATACAACATGAAGCATAAAAATCTAAGCTACCAATACATAAGAGTTCATTCATCATGAGGGGCATAAACAACATATTATCATTTAAGTTTCAAAAACCTTACTCTAAATTTCATTCCTATTCTTGGCCGAAACTTGAAGATAAACTTATCCAAATTTTATACAACATGGAGCATGGAAAACCTAAGCTATCAACATAAAAGAAAGTCTAACAAGTTTTAGGAGCATAAACAATATGTTTCCCTTTTTAAAGTTTTGCCCTAAACCTTATAACTCATCTTGGCTGAAACATTAGGTTAGAGTTATTAAACTTTTTAATATCATATGAGATATCCAACTTAGCTAACAACATATAAAAGATACTATATCATAAAGGAACATAGACAAGCATGTTACCAAAAGAAACTTTGCTCTAAACCTTCTCCTTTTTGTCTTGGCCGAAATTTCAAGGTGAGGTTCTAAATTTCTTTTTTTTTTTTTACAACATAGAGCATAACTTGTAAACTTGTTTATCCTAATTGACCACTAACCTATCTTGGCAAAACTTGCAAGGAGATCTCTAAGGTTTCAATAACATTCACATACAAGGAAAATCGATAGCTACTTGTATTGCAGTGAGGGGATACTCACATCTTTGCTTGATTTACTTAGGGAAGAAACCTTGATTATGGAGCCTTCCTAGAGAGGAGCTTCTCTTGATTGGGTTTCGGTAATGGTGTGGAGGAGGAGAGTTCTTTGGTCACGGTGGAGAGGAGGAGGGAGGAGGAAGAGAAGAAAATGAAATTTTCTCTTTCTTTTCTCCTTTTATTCCTCATGAAAAGAAGAAGAGAAAATGAATTTTTCCTTCTCTTTTCTTTTACTCATTCCTTAATGAAAAGAGAAAGCAAGAATCCTCTTTTCCTTTGAGAGGAAGAAGGCAAATTTCAACTTCTCTTCCTAAATGAAAGAAACCTTCTCTTACTTTTAACTATATTATCCCTTCTCTTCCTAACAATACATTCTCTTGATTCATTGGTTATCACATACATGTATCTAGTAAGAGGTCCAAGATTCAAACCTTGGTCATCTCTTTTTGGTTCTATTATTATTTTTTTTTTGCAAATTTCCACATAAGGCCTATTTTTTTAACCATGGTAAAATATATAAACTTGCTAGATATCCTATGGGTGTTACAGAGGTGACTTGGACCGCTAAATTGAGGCGCCTTCATCAAATAAGTTGCGACCAGTTCTGTTTTGATCCGTGCGGCTAACTCGGCAAGATTAGAGGCGCCTTGGATCGGCATGGAGGCGCCCTCAACGTCCAATAAAAGGACATCTCAAGCAGCACTTCAAACAACAATCAAAAAAGCGATCTTTTGTCAACTTGCTGCTAAACGAGACGTTCCGGTTGAGCTACAAGGAGACTCTAATGACCTAAAGCTGCGATTCTTCTAACTCTTGTTGTCGGTATACTTTTTCGGTATTATTTTTGTAACAATCTCCTATACATTTTGTGTGATTATAGTATTGCCCAAAGTAAACGCTCAACGAGCGTGGGCCTTGGAGTAGAAGTCGCCCTAGGCTCTGAACCAAGTAAAATCTTGGGGTGCTCTTCTCTGTTTGTGTGTGTTGTTTTATTCTGTTGCGTTACTCATAAATTTTTGAAACGCGTGAAAGCCATGAGCGCTATTCACCCCCCCCCCTTCTAGCGCGGTCTCGATCCAACAATATGGTCTATCAAGGTAATAGATTTGATCCTTAGGGACCCAATATTTACCTAGTCCAACTTGATTGACCAAGTTGGAGTTAGGTGCCTATGCTTAGACTTTCTTACTATTTGGTATGTTAACAAGTGACAAATATGAATGGTATTTTCTTTTTGATCTAAATCCTAGTCCGGATCGATTGTATACGACCTTTTGTTTTCCAAGAATCAAGTCAAGATTCTTGGAACCTAGTGTAAATTGTTCCAATGCAATCTTCAAACCCTTGACTTGAGTTTTCAGGCTAGAATTCTCTTCCTCAAGCTTTTAGACTTGAGTTGAGGTTCCAGTCTGAATCGGGTGAGTCAAGGATTCGGAGATAGTCACTTCTTTAAGGGTTGTTACCTCCTTTAGAAGTGACTTGATCTGAATGTTAGATTAGCTAACTTATGCATTAAATAATTAATTAAATTATATAACTGTGAAGTACTTATAGAGGGGTTAGGCCCTTTGGAAATGGATATGGATCTGTGGCTTCTCTCAAACTCAGCTTCTGATTCATCCTCGCTTCCAGATTCGTTGATTTGGTCCTGGGCCATCATTTCAAGGAAACTCATTTGTTCGAGTTCTTCATCGTCAGACTCATCTGAAGAAGACTTGTCCCAAGTTGCCTTTAGAGCTTTCTTCTTTCTCTGCTTCTTCGCATCTTATGATTCGGACAATTTGCTTTGATATGTCCCTTTTGGTTGCAGCCGTAGCTGGTTACTTCGAATTTCATCTTTGAGCTTGGTTGGGCCTCCTTGGACTGGATCACCTTCTTGATACCCTTCTTCTTTTTGTATAGTCTTCTCACCAAGTTGACGAGTTCGGCCATGAGTTCATCATAGTCATCTTCTGAATCCGGTTCTTCTTCTGTCTCTGGTTCAATTTTACATCTTGCTTTTGGTTTTCTTGTACTTGCAATCAAAGCTATACCCTTCTTGGTCGATCGAGTGTTAACTTGTTCATGCAATTTAAATTCAGCAAATAGTTCATCTAGTTTAATTATAGATAAATCCTTAGATACCTTGAAAGCATCTACCATGGATGCTCATAAGGTATTCCTCGGAAAGGTATTCAAGGCGTACCTTAGGATGTCATGATTCTCCACTTTCTGTCCTATTGTATGGAGTCCATTGAGTAGATCATGTATTCGGGCATGGAGCTGGCTAGCTGTCTCACCTTCCAGTATTTTAATATTATACAATTTATTAAGTAGTAATTCATGCTTACTTACCTTTGTATCAGACGTGCCCTTGTGCAACTCGATCATCTTTTGCCATAGTTCTTTGGCGCTCGAGAATGGGCCAATGTGGTTTAGCTCCTCCTTGGTTAGGCCACACTGAAGTGTGTAGGTTGCTTTGGCATTTGCTTCTACTTTCTTGATTATGCTTGCATCCCAGTTCATGCACGATATTGATTTTCCAGAGCCGTCGAGTGGAAGTTCAAGACCGGTTTTGATGATCATCCAGACCTTGAAATTAGTTTGAAGGTACGACTCCGTCTGACCCTTCCAGTAACCAAAGTCATCTCCGGTGAAGAGTGGTGGGCAAGCAGTGCTATAGCCTTCTTGGAGTGCCATAAAATCTTGCGCACAAAGAAAAACAAAAAGAACTTGTCTCAGGACTTGATTCTGGATTAGTAGTGCGGGAAACAAGAAAACTAATACATGATCTTGAGTGGTGTTGCACAAACTTTGAGAAAAAAATTGATTACAAAAGAAAAACTAGATCAGAAGATGACAAGAATACCGATTCCGATCGACTCCAAAAAACTTAAAATCACCATGAAAAAATATGCTTGACTAGTGGTTGCACCAAATTGAAGCGACCCCGCTCTGATATCAATTGTTGGATCGAGACGCACTAGAGGGGGGGGTGAATAGCTCTCGTGGCTTTCACTTTTCGTATTCGAAAGGATCGAGTAAAATGCAGCAAAAATTTAAATAAAACACAGAAGGACGCCAAGATTTACTTGGTTTGGAGCCTAGGGCGACTCCTACTCCAAGGCCCATGCTCATTGAGCATTTACTTTGGACAACAACTATTATAGCGCAAATGTTTACAATAAATGAATACAAAATAATATTAAAAGCTATACTGACAACAAAAATTTGATGTTTTGTAGCTTTGGGTCGTCGGGATCTTGTTGTAGCTTAGTCGGAATGTCTCGTTAGCATCGCGTTGAAGAAAGAACGCTTTAGAATCGATTATCTAAGTTGCGGGTCGAGACTGCCTTATAAAGGTTGTTGAGGGTGCCTTTAACCTCCTTGAGGGTGCCTCCAATCTCCGGGTCAACCGCGAGTGGATAAGGCTGACTTCCTCTCGCTTATCCTCTTGAAGGCGCCTCCATACTCCTTGAGGGTGCCTTCAAGGCTGTCCGAGGCACCTCAAGCCTCCATGAGGGTGCCTCAAGCTCCGCAAACTCCTTGTGCCTTGCACCCGAGGCGCCTCCAAGCTCCATGGACGGTGCCTCGGGTACTATTCATTCGATGCAAAACTTGCTCCTTTGTCCCTACAAGATATGTTAGTCCCAAAAATACACTTCAACACAAAGTTAGCACATAATAATGAATATAAAAAGATGTTTGACAGTCACTGGATTGCCCAGTTCTAACTTTGAATTTTCGACCGAAAATCCTAGGTAGAACCGATGCCTACTGTTCCCTTAGTGGGGAATGCGTCCTCACCTACTCCACTCAAGAGAGCATACATGTTGTCAAACCGGTCCTCTAGACCGACTAGACTTTCTGCCTAGGGTTACCACCCCCAAGGGTTTTCCGCCACCTAGGGTTACCACCCCCTACGACTTAAGGTTACCGCCCCTTAAGGTTTTCCACCACCTAGGGTTACCACCTCCCAGGACCTAAGGTTACCGCCCCTTAGGATTTTCCATCACCTAGGGTTACCGCCCCTTAGGATTTTCTACCACCTAGGGTTACCACCCCCTAGAACCTAGGGTTACCACTCTCTAGGGTTTTCCACCTGCCTAACCGTAGTTAGGACTTTCCTGCAAACTCATTCACATACATTAGATAACAAACCAACTTAACTTAAATCCTTTGACATAATCAAAACACCGATTCGATCGTCGGATGCTTCCCGCACCAACATGATGGACTTTAGAACCCAATGTTAAAAACTAAGACCTTCAAAGTATTAAGATACTTCAGAGTTAGAGGGGGGATTGCTTCTCACGCTTCGATGATATGATTTGTAGCAAAATACTCGAAGAAAGCTCTCCAATGCTAATAATATAGATTTACTTGGTATCCACCACAAGAAGAGATGACTAATCCAAGGATCCGACCCTCATTTACACATCTACTAAGAATACATTCCTTCTTGAAAATATTCCAGAGGTGGAGAAACCTCGTACAAGACTCTCAATGCAACAAGAAGAAGAAATAAGTAAATACAAGGAAAATCTGACAAGATTTACACAAATAAAATCCTAGCTAGCTTCTTCTTCTTGTTTAGGAACACCTCTGTTGGTGTAATCGACCTAAGTTTGATCGGTACGATCATGGTTTTGATGTGTGTGTCAAAGAGTTTAAGTTAGACTTTCATATGTGTTTGATATGTGTTTGAGTCTTGCAGGACTTGGTGAAACACATGAGGAACTTAGTGCAGCCAAGCTTGGTAAGTTCATCCTAGGGCTCAGATCCTTGAGTCGATGAAGGATGATGAGGAAGACATCTGAGGGACCGCCGGACGAGGAGCAACGGAGTGGAGCCGAGGGAAGCGGACTTTAAGGCAACGTGAAGGATGACACAGAGAGGAGCCACAGGCTCGGGTGCATCTGAGGGGCGAAGGCCAAAGGAAGAGGGCTTCAAGGGTGACTCCGGAGTGGATGAGTGTGAGTGTGTAACCGGGACCAGTCGATTGGTGTAGTCGACTGGTGCAGTCGACTAGGAGCGAACAGAAGCATTCTGTTCACTTAGCCAGCAGCTACCAGTCGACTGGTAGTTTTACCAGTCAATTGGTAAATGACCGTTGGCAAACCGTCAGTGTTGCGAAGTAGCCGTTGGCTACCTCCAACGGTAGCACCAGTCGACTGATGGTTTTACCAGTCGACTAGTGCCGAGATAAGTTGATATGATGATCAACACTCTCCTCTTATTTGTAGGAAGCTTTGGGACTTGAAGGAGGTCACTCATGCTTATTTAATAACTCCTAGTCTTTGCCCAAAGCTTCCAAGTCTACTCTACTCTTCCTCCCAAACCTAAAATTCATTATTGTAAAGAGGAAGAGATCATTTGTGAGAGGTTTTCTCCACCGAGAAGGAGAAAGCTCTAACCGGAGATTGCCAAGGATTGATCCATCGAAGGATCAAGGGTTCGTCCACCTCAAGACACATCGTGGAGTAGGAGCAAGCAATCTCCGAACCACATTACATCGATCTTGTTAGCGATTTGGTATTCTTTCTTTATTGTTTTCATTAGTTAGTTGTATTTTCGCTTGTGCACTAACTTTGTAGGAGAAGCAATCAATTTGGGGGTGAGCTAGCTATCCAACCCCCCTTCAAGGCAGCCACCAATCACCTACAACCTCTTGATTTTGGAAGTGTAGCAACACTTGTATCCAAAAAGCTTCAAGAACTAGCGAGCTTGGTGAAGAGAGTGGAAAAGAAAACCTATGAGTGATGCTGAGAACCGTGCTTGAAAAATCCTTTTCTAGGGTTACAGTTGGCACCTTAATCGATTAAGAATTCTCTTAATCGATTACCACATCAATAACCTACATAAACGACCATATTTTCAACTTTAATCAACTACCATAGTCGATTAGGCATTGCTGAATCAATTAGCCAAATCGATTCAGCAGCATTCTGTTCAATCACGAGAATAACTTAAGTGATCAATCTGATTGCTTAAGCTTTGAACAGAAACATTTTGTTCGAACCAAAAGGCATCGTAAGTGTTAGTATTAGCCCTAGTACCAATTATGAGATGATTGTAAAAGGCTCATTTTGTATCATATATCATTATTAATAAAAGGCAAAGTTGGTTATTATATTTATTTCAGTTCAGTGCCAATTGAATAAATATAATAATGTCTTTGGGTAGTAGGTTCTTATCTACAACATATCAATTGGTTGAATTGATAGTGACATATTGTAGATATATATGGAACACTACTCTTAACTATTCCTAGTCAAGCATTAATATGCAAGCAAAATATTAATGCGTTGAGACTAGCATGTAGGTCAATAGATGACTTAATCTCACAAGTCATGGATATGAGATATCAGGTTGACACATGGGTATATATTAGAGAATATATACTGAATGACCCACTATGAGAATGTTTCATGGATTGTTATATGAGTATCATAAACATTCTCATGTGACTATTGGTATAAATAGTCCTTAGACCTGAAGTCACTATAGTTCCCTACATAAGGAATTGTGTACTTAGGTATCGATAAACGTCACCTGTAACAAGGTGGGCAATAAAGTCTATCACTGTGTATGCAATGAATTATGCAAAGGGATGTGAGTGATGTAGATGGGATCTATCCCTTCCATATGACGGAAGCGATATTTGTGGGCCCCTTGATTATTAGGACACAAGAATGCATGGCCAAGCTCAAATGAGTCAATATGCGATATTGAGCTTATTTGATTTAGTGTGTTTACTTAGAGATCAAGAAACACAAAGATTGATAAGAGGATGACATGTTCTATGCTTCATTAATCAATCTAGATATCAAGGATAGAAGGATTGAGTCATACAAGATAATAGACACGGAAATGTTAGGTCGGATCTCGACATTCTCGTCACTTGGGTAGCAATGATGCATTGCTAGATGTCACTCATTGCTTATGTTTCTAAAATGGTTTTAGATACATTGTCAACGTTACGAGAGTCTATTGGGTCACATATAAAGAACATATTGATTTGGAGATGGATTATGGGGTTAAGTTTAATTTGAATTATACACATTGAGTTAGACTCGAATGAATTTGGATTAGACTTATTAAGTAATGGGTTAGACTCATTGGTTTATTGGGTTAATGGCTTATTAGGTTAATGGTTAATCCAATATTCTAAATCCAACCCATTAAGATTAATGAATATTAATAGAGATTAATATATCATTAATCAAAAGGAAGATCAAGAGACACAAATATTTTGTATTCATTGGATGAATACAAAAGTCATTTGTAAAAGTAATCTTTAGGTGAAGTAACCTTTTTGATAAAGTAACATTTTTGGTGAAGTAACCTATTTGGTAAAGTAACCCTTTTGTGAAGTCTCCTTATATAGATGAAGTGACCTTTTGGGTGGGTGTGCTCTTCTTGCCTTTTGCTCTTCTTCCTTCTTCCACTCTTGGCCAAAACTTCCACAAGAGGTTGCTAGCACAACCTTTGGTTGTTTCTTTCTCTATTTCGTGAGTTCATGAGACGGACAGAGAACGTGTTCGTGTGGATACCATAGAGGCGCGAACGTGTTGACCGCGCTGAGATCTACATCTTAAAGAAACGTTGCTGTCGGGATTGCGAAGGGCACACAACAAAGGTATAACTTTCTCATGTAGAAAATTAATACTTAGTATATGGTTTCCTTTTGCATGGATCTTCTAGAAAGGAACTAGTTATTTTTGTATTGTGCTTTTTGAGGTGTTTAGCGCTATAGTTCCTTACAGTAGTATCAGAGCCAGGTTGCAAAGACATATACTAAGTTGTAGTAGATTTTGATATGCGATATAGAAATGCATGAGATTTTACTATGATTTAGATGATTATGAGTCAGATTTAGGCCAACAGTCTCGACTAAAGTTTTGTGGGTAGCAGGGTCTTAGGTATGACAATAACTCATACAATGAGTATGCAACTCTAGGGGCACTGCCCCCTCTCCCCGCAAGGGGCGCTGCCTCCTTGAACCCACCCGCTAACTGGCTAGCGGGACCGTCGTGGCATTGCGACTCATAAGTCTTTGTTTAAATCATAGCAGATTTTATCTCATAAAATATTATGAATGTTATGTGACATAGTGCATGGTTATGGCTCTTTACCCCGATGTGATTGGATGTGTGTTATAATTCATAATACGGCCTGCGTGTCATGCCTCTCCTCTTTCACACCTGTTGTAAATTTAGACTACCCTCGAATGTAACTTGAGGTTTCTTTAGGTTTTGTAATGTACAAATTAGAGAAGAACAAGTCTACTGGACGATGGTGAAAAGGGAGGAGGACAACAACACATGGCGACCAAGGAAGCACTTAGAGAAGATGTTTTTGCCTAGGTTGACTTTTTGATCTCCTCATTGGCTTGAGAGGATCATAGATAATGGGGCCATAACCATGTCACGATTTCTTTTATGCATATATGTGATGTATGTCATAATAGACTATGATTGTATGCGATGCATGTGTAGTTTAATCATGATTAGGTCTTTCAAATATGCCTACCAAAAGTTTAATACTCACTTCTAGCTCGATCAATTGTAGTAAGGTTTTGCCAAAGCAAAGTGACCCAATTTATCTAACTAGAGTGCGACAGGACAATTGTGATGTCCGACTATTAAACTTGGATGCGACTTAACTAAGTTATCTCATTTAGATTGATATCTTAGAGGCATATCCCATAATATGGAATTCAAATTGTACTAGTTTTGGGCGATTAGCCAAAGCTAACTCAAGATGAGATATAATATGAATTTCATAAGGTGGGCAAATGAACAAATAGTATTATTCATCTAGCTATACAAGAGTTGCATTTGATGCAATTGGTATAAGATGCCTACCTACATTATACGAGTCTTGGGCGATTAGCCAAAGCTAACTCAAGATGAGGTATAATATAGATCTTGTCCCACATGAATATTATCGCGATTGGAATTGGAGCTACTAGTGTGGGTAAAACCACAACCATAACTTGCTCCTACTGAGCTTTATAATTCTGAGGGAGAATCATTTAATAAAAGGCCTAATTAAATGATCGATATATGATACTATGTTCTGCATTATGTTATTGTAGATAATCATGTCATCAAATACGTCGAACACTCTCTCTCTGTGATCTGTCCTTGATAAGGACAAGTTCAATGGAGCTAACTTCCTGGACTAGTATAGAAACCTTAGAATAGTTCTAAAATAAGAAAGGGAATTGTACGTCCTAGAGCAACCCATTCCTGAAGCACCCTCCACGACTGCTACTAGAGATGATAAGGATGCTTATAAGAAGCATCATGATGATGCATTAGATGAATCATGCCTTATGCTCGCCACCATGAACTCTGAGCTTCAGAAGCAACATGAGAACATGGATGCTTATGATATGGTTGAACATCTTAGACAACTATATCAAGGACAAGCAAGGCATGAAAGATTTGAGATCTCCAAGGCTCTATTTCAATGCAGAAGAAGTTTCGTAGGGCCTTATGTGCTCAAAATGATTGGGTATGTGGAGAACCTACAACGATTGGGATTTCCACTAGGCCAAAAATTGGCCACTGACCTTATTTGGCAATCATTGCCTAAAAGCTATAGTCAATTTATCATGAATTATAACATAAATGAAATTGACAAGCCATTGCCTGAGATGTTGAACATGTTGAGAACTACTGAACTCAACCTTAAGAAGGTAAAGCCTAGTACCATTTTGATGGTGCCAAAGGGAAAAGGCAAGTGGAAGCCTAAAGGTAAGGGTAAAACCCAAGCCAAAGGCAAAGGCAAGACTCATGCTCTGAAACCTAAAGGCGGGGTAGCTAAGGAAGGAACCTGCTTCCACTGTGGTGAAAAAGGACACTGGAAGTGGAACTGCAAGTTGTACCTAGAGGAAGTGAAACGGAAGAAAAGTGAGACTTCTACCTCAGGTATAAATGTTATAGAAGTTAATCTGTCTATTTCTTCTTCATGGGTATTAGATACCAGGTGTGCATCTCACATTTGTACTAATGTGCAAGGGCTGAGAAATAGTAGATCTTTAACAAAGGGAGAAGTGGACCTACGAGTAGGCAATGGTACAAGAGTTACTGCTATAGCTGTAGGAACATATTCCTTATCTTTACCCACTGAGCTTGTTTTGAACTTGAAGAGTGTTGTTATGTGCCTGCCTTAATTAAGAACATCATCTCTGTTTCTTGTTTGGACAAGAAAGGATTCTTATTTGTAATAAAGGACAAATCTTGTTCCGTTTATTTCAATGAAATGTTCTATTGTAGTGCACATCTCGTGAATGGATTCTATGTTCTACACTTTGACAACCCTATCTATAACATAAATACCAAACGGTTCAAGTCTAATGATTTGAACTAAACATATCTCTGGCATTGTCGCTTAGATCACATAAATAAAAGTCGAATATCCCAACTCCATAAGGATGGACTTTTGGACTCATTTGATTTTGAATCATATGAAGTATGTGAATCTTGTCTTCAAGGCAAGATGACAAAAACTTCATATAGTGGGCATAGCAAAAGAGCTAATGACTTGTTAGGACTCATACATACTGATGTATGCGACCCTTTCAGGATAGTAGCTAGAGGAGGCTACCATTACTTCATTACTTTCACTAATGATATTAGTAGATATGGCTACGTGTATCTGATGAGACACAAGTCAGAATCCTTTGAAAAGTTCAAAGAATTCAAGAATAAAGTACAAAACTAACTTGGTAAGCGTATTAAGATACTTCGATCAAATCGAGGTAGGGAATACCGTAGCCAAGAATTTCATGATCATCTCGTTGAGTGTGGGATCATATCTCAACTTACTCCACCTGACACACCACAATGAAATGATGTATCAGAAAGGAGAAATCGTACTTTATTAGATATGGTACGTTCGATGATGAGTCAAATAGAACTTCCTACTTCCTTCTGGGGATATGCTCTAGAGACAGTCGCTTTCACACTTAACCGCGTTCCATCTAAGGCTATCATAAAGACACCATATACAATATGGACTGGAAGAGTCCCAAGATGTCTTTCATGAAGATTTGGGGTTGTGAGGCTTACGTTCGATGGTAAGTCTCAGATAAACTAGGAACGAAATAAGAAAAGTGCTACTTTAAAGGATATCCCTGGGAAACAAAGGGGTATTACTTCTATAATCCCACACAAGACAAAGTGTTTATTAGCAGAACTGGTGTCTTTCTAGAAAAGGAATTCATTTTTAGAAAAACTAGTGGGAGTCAAGTCGATCTTGAAGAAATTTAAGATACACAAACTAGCACCAAAGCCTTAATGAAAACTGACCAGGTACCACAAGATATTATGGATCATGATTTTGTTACACCACAAGAAATTGTGGAGCAACAACCTATTCAAGTAGCACAAGCTCTACGCAAATCTAATAGGGCTCATCATCAACCTTAGAGATATTCTTTTCTTTTGTCTGACAACGGTGATATAGTGCTAGTTGGTCTCAATGAGCCTACGTCTTATCAGGAAGCTGTCCAGGGCTCAGATTCTGAGAAGTGACTAGAGGCCATGAATCTAAAATGGAATCCATGTACACTAACCAAGTATAGACTTTGGTTGATCCACCTGAAGGGATCAAACCCATTAGGTGTAAGTGGGTCTTCAAAGTGAAGACTGACATGGATGGGCATATGCATACCTATAAAGGTAGATTTGTAGCTAAAGATTTCAAGCAAATTCATGGTATAGACTAGGATGAAAATTTTTCACCAGTTGCGATGCTCAAGTCTATTCAGATTTTACTTGCTATTGCAGCTTACTATAATTACGAGATCTGGTAGATGGATGTCAAAACTATATTTCTAAACAGAAATCTACTCAAGGATGTGTACATGACACAACCTGAGGGTTTTGTAGATCCAAAGAATGCTGGAAAGTTTTGTAAGCTACAAAGATCCATTTATGGATTAAAGCAAGCTTCTAGAAGCTGGAATCTTCGATTCAATGATGCAATCAAAATGTTTGGTTTCATTAAGAATGAAGGTGAACCTTATGTCTACAAGAAGGTTAGTAGAAGCATAGTCATATTTCTCATATTTTATGTAGATGACATACTTCTCATTGGAAATGATATTCCTACTCTTCAGTCAGTGAAGACTTGGCTTGGGAATTGTTTTTCAATGAAAGACTTAGGTGAAGTAGCCTACATTTTAGGCCTTAAGATCTATAGAGATAGATCTAAAAGATTGCTTGGCCTAAGCCAGAGTACATACATTGACAAGGTGCTTAAATGTTTTTCCATAGAGAATTCCAAGAAAGGATTCTTGCCGATGTCACATGGTGTGAGTCTTTCGAAGACTTAATGCCCCTCTTCGTATGGATCAAATTCCTTATGCATCTGCTATAGGGTCTATCATGTATGCTATGTTTTGTACTCGGCCAGATGTCTCGTATGCTTTAAGCACGACAAGCAGATACCAGTCAGATCCAGGTAAAGGTCACTGGACAGTAGTTAAAAATATTCTTAAGTACTTGAGAAGGACTCAAGATTATTTCTTGATCTTTGGAGGCAACGAAGAGCTTGTTGTAAAGGGTTACACCGATGCTAGCTTCCAAACTGACAAGGATGATTACAAATCATAGTCAGGGTATGTGTTTTGCTTAAATGGAGGTGCTGTGAGCTGGAAGAGTTCAAAGCAGGACACAGTAGCTGATTCTACAACAAAGACCGAGTACATTGCTGCTTTAGCTGCAGCAAAGGAGGCTGTTTGGATCAGGAAGTTCATCACAGAGCTTGGTATTGTTCCTAGTATAGCAAACCCAATAGACCTCTATTGTGATAACAATGGGGCTATTGTACAAGCTAAGGAACCTCACTCTCATCAGATATCCAAACACATACTATGGCGATTCCATCTCATTTGAGAGATCATCGAAAGAGGAGATGTGAGGATATACAGAGTCCCAACCGATGCTAACATTACAGATCCTTTGACCAAGGCTTTGGCACAAAGGAAACATGATGGTCACACTAGGTCAATGGGTATTCAATATCTTAGTGATTGGCACTAGTTCTAGTGGGAGATGTTTAGTATTAGCCCTAGTACCAATTATGAGATGATTGTAAAAGACTCATTTTGTATCATATATCATTATTAATAAAAGGCAAAGTTGGTTATTATATTTATTTCAGTTCAGTGCCAATTGAATAAGTATAATAATGTCCTTGGGTATTAGGTTCTTATCTACAACATATCAATTGGTTGAATTGATAGTGAGATATTGTAGATATATATGGAACACTACTCTTAACTATTCCTAGTCAAGCATTAATATGCAAGAAAAATATTAATGCGTTGAGACTAGCAGGTAGGTTAACAGATGACTTAATCTCACAAGTCATGGATATGAGATATCAAGTTGACACATGGGTATATATTAGAGAATATATACTGAATGATCCGCCATGAGAATGTTACATGGATCGTTATATGAGTGTCATAAACATTCTCATGTGACTATTGGTATGAATAGTCCTTAGACCTGAAGTCACTACAGTTCCCTATATAAGGAGTTGTGTACTTTGGTATCGGCAAACGTCACCAATAATAAGGTGGACAATAAAGTCGATCACTGGGTATGCAATGAATTATACGGATGGATGTGAGTGATGTAGATGAGATCTATCCCTTCCATATGACGGAAGCGATATCTGTGGGCCCCTTGATTAGTAGGTGATGTGGGTAGATTGTATACACTTGTTAGCATGTTTTGACGCACATTCTCATACTTTGTACATGCTTTGTCTACGTATTTTCATACTTCCAGCTTTCCTTTTAGAATATTTACTCTTTTTGTTTGGAGATCTGCTTTTTTGCATTTTTTGTACACAAGAGTTGAATTTGGTGAAGATTTCATGTTCAAGGCCAAATCTGCAAGCAGAGCAAAGGAGGAAGGCATCATTCCTGAACCTCACACAGGCCTACCATGGGGGGTTGCCCTGGCCGTGTGGAGATTTCTGGCCATGTGGCTAAAACAGAGAAGGAAGTTGCCACGGTCGTGTGAACCTCACGCGACCGTGTCAAGATATGGAGCCAGCAGGAGCAGGCCGTGTACAGTACGCGGTCATACTAGCATTCCAGTGTTGAAGACTTACATGGCCATGTAGTTCTACACGGCCGTGTGAGGTTTCCAGAGACCATGAAGGGTCTGGCCGTGTACACTACACGGTCGTGTGAGATCTCCAGTGCTAGAGACTGCCCAGGCCGTGTAGATCTACACGGCCATGCGAAGGTAGCAGATGCAGGGTGTGCCATGGTCGTGTCTCACACACGACTGTGTGACTTGTGCAGAGAGGGGAGTGAGGCAGGTCGTGTGAACCTCACACGGCCGTGCCTCGGGGCCGTGTGGCGCCCAAACCTCACTTCTATATAAGCCTTCCTCCTTGATTTGAAAGGGGATCTTCTCCCCTTTGGGAGAAAGAAAGATTTGGGTGATTCCTTCCAATCTTGGGTGGATTTCTGGGCGATCTAAGGGAAGATCTTCACTGATTCGACTCCAAAATCGAAGGATTGGATCCAAAGACCATTCTTCTCTGTAGATAAGTTTTCTTTCTCTCCTTTCTTGGATTTGAGGGATTAGAAATGCTTGTAATCTTTGTTTCTTTCAGATTCTTTCTTCGATTTATGGAGTAGATCTCTTGTTCTAGGATGGAGGGAGTATTTGTAAGGAAATCTTGATGTAAAACTCTTGTGGATATGCCAATTTCTCATTTCTATGATTTTGTCCTGTTTTGTATTTATTTGATCTTGTGCGGAATGTTGTGATTGTGCTTAATTACCATGCTTGATTGAATGTTTGGGTATCTTGTGGATCTTGTAGAGGTAATTCTTCATTCGATTTTCTGAGGAATCTTCGTGACAGGAACATGCCCGTGTAAGGACGTTTGAGGGATTATCTTGAAGGGGAAATTAGGTATTTCAAGAGGGTAGGATAGATTTATGCATTAATCTTTATATCTTGATGGGTTGATGAGTGATGGATTCCTATGTTGATTTTCCGAGGGACGCACGTGACAGGCAAGCCCGTGTAAGGACAACATAGATTCATCCCTAATTGATCAATCTAGGTATGGATTTCAGTCCTAGCTCGGTTCTCTATTGCAAGAGAGAACCGACAACCTTCTACAAATGATGGACAATTGAGAAAAAGGATTTGGTAGATCATTTACATTGAAGAACCTTACAAAGAAACTAAAACTCCTAGAATATCCCTTATCATATCCTTTATTCTTATTGCCTATTCTTTCATTCTTTTGTTTACTTTTCATAGTTACACTTAGACTTTGTTAATCCATTGATTTGTTGTCTAGCTAATTCACTTTGAGACATTCTTAGTGCTTATTCCAGTCCCTGTGGATACGATAATCTTTTATATTACTTGCGATATTTCCGTACACTTGCGGAGACTAACAAGTTTTTGGCGCTGTTGCCGGGGACTGCGCTATAACATTAGGGATTATCAATTGAGTTAGACTAAACATAACTTTTCTTTTCTTTTCATTAGCATAATTGAAACTAATATTTAGAATTCTGTTTTCATCATTTGCATATCTTCTTAATTCTTGACAATTCTTTTTGTTCAATTCTAATTCTAATTCTAACTTTGCATTCTTGATTTCTAGCACTCTAATCTAACTTTTCTATGTTTTCTCTTTTGATCTAGTTTCTTTTTTCTCTTCATTTGTAAACATATCTTGCAATCTTTAGCATATGAATTATTCTAGACATTTTTCTTTTTCCTTTTATCTTTTCTTTCTTGTTTTCATTATGCACTTTCTTTATTGTAATTTAAATTCTATATTTTCTTTCTTACTTTTCATATTGCATTTAATTTTTTATCTTTAATTCTTCATTTTATATTTTTTTCTTGAATATCCATGAGCACTAACATGTCAAGCAGGCCCATGAGAAATTTTTCAACATCCTTTTCTGCAAGATTTTTATCTCCCATTGTGCAACCTCAAATTGAAGCAGAAAGTTTCCAACTAGACCCAGAGTTAATTTTCATGATACAAGGTCACAAATTTGGGGAAGAAGTATCAGAAAGTCCTTATCTGCATCTTAAAACATTTGTAGAGATTTGTGATATGGTGAAATGTAACGCCCGAAAATTCTCAAAATACTTTTATAAATATCCTAGTATTTTTCTTGAATTTTAGGATATTTTCATGAAATTTTTAGAATAGCGGAAGTAGCAAAAATAAATAGAAGCGTAAAGTAGCCTACGCGGGTATTGAACCCGAGACCCACTAGATCTTATGCTTTAGTGATGACTCTAGTGACCAAGTGAACCCAGCAGGGTCGTGCTAAAAGAAAAGGGAATCAATTATATTTATGTGAGAGTTGGGCTGAATTAACCACTTAATATAAATAGGAAAATTATATTAAGTGGGGAATTATTTTAACGCAACTCTTCTCTTCCTAAGACCCTCACACGCCGCCCCTCTTCCTCTCCACCCTCTTGGCGCCCAAGACCTAGGAACTTAGGGTTCGGTTTCAAGGGCCATAGGAGCACCTCCCGGTGACGACTCTAGCACGAGAACGTTCCTCTCCGCGAGAAGGGCACGTAGACGCGAGGAGATCGACAAAGGGATCTTCTCCACCGGAAAACCTAGCGTTTGGATTTGTAAGAAACTTCGAGCAGGAGGTAAGAAACCCCTCACCTGCAATATAAGTAGCTATTCATATGTTTTTATGCATTAGTTTAGTCGTATACAAATTTTCAGTACGTAGGGGTGTGTTCTAGTGCACACCAAATGTTTGATAAAATGTTTAGCTCAGTAAAATGTCACAGTAGGCATTTAAATAGTTCAATATATGCAGTAGAAGCATTTAAAATTACATATTTAGTCTTGCTCCAGCTTATATGGGACTACGGTCCAATGGGTGGGCTCCCATAGTCGCCTCTAGGTTCAGATAACCTAGTTCTAGATTCAGATAACCTAGTAAGAGCAAGATAAGGTATATTAGTTACAAATTAGTATTTTACTTTTCAGTGGCACTGTACTGGACTTCAGTTGTCCTTGGGCTGGGCTCCCATAGTCGTCCCTAGGTTTAAATAACCTAGTAACTCTACTAAATTCAGGACTTGCAACCCCGGGTCTAGTTAGAGATGCGTGCATAGCACGTACAGTTGCCGGGCCCATCAGCAGTATGATTATGTATTTTCATCTATTTATGATAAATAGCTTTCAAAACTTCACAATATAGTCATGTGAATACAGAGCAGCTTAGCATCAGTTAGTAATAGTGTAGCTTAGCTTTTATTTCTGTTTAACTCTTATGGATCCAGATGATGGTTTTATGCTTAGCTATGATTGCCATGTATCGTATGTGATTACGCCATGTTTTAGAATCCATGTTTAGCAATGTTCAACATATATTTCAAGTAGCATGTTTTAAAAGCATAAATTGCATCGTATGCATGTTTTGTGAGGTAGATGGTTTCTTACTAAGCGTAAGCTTACAGATACTTCTTTCCCTTATACCGCAGATAAAGGTAAAGGAAAGATGGACTAGCGGAGGCTGGAGGTCAATGCAATGAAGATGTGTGTGGATGGAACCTGGAATAAAGATCTTGGAAGAATTAGAACATTTAAGAACTTAGCGTTTCTTATCATGTTACTCTTTTCTTACTTAGTTATCTAAATGCCTTGAATTGTGAAAGTATGTCTAGAATACTAGTTATTATACTTAGAATACTAGTAGTTGATATTAGAATATTGTCCAGCCACCTTAGAACCTATGCATGTGAATTTGGCACGAAACAGTGCTGAAATCAGACTCCTGGTACGAAATCAGAAACCCCAATCGATCAGCCTATCGATTGGAGGCTTCTCGATCGATCAGCTAATCGATTGAGGAGTTTGTACCGCGAACAGTAAGCTCCGGGATCGATCCTCTGATTGATCCAGACGCGTTCTGTCGCAAACAAAAAGCCTGGAATCGATCACTGGATCGATTGGCTCGGCTGGATCGATCAGCCGATTGATCCAGAATTTTATCCCCGCGCACAGTAGCACGCTGAATCGATCAATGGATCGATTAGTCAGGCCGGATCGATCAGCCGATCGATCCAGAATTTTGTCCGTGCACAGTAGCACACTGAATCAATCAGCGGATCGATCAGATGACTCCAATCGATCAGCTGATCGATTGGAGTGTCTGATTTCAGCTGGAAGGGTCTCATTTCAGTCTTTTGATCAAATCGAAAGTTTGGGTTCCTTCCCTAGTGTATGTATGTCAATGGAAAGGTATTTGAACCTAGTCTTACAGACCGTAAGGGTCATTATTAGAGTAAGATTTTAATTAGCACAGTTTTCCGCACCTTATAGTTAGCACATCATAATATGACGGTCCGGCCTCGCAGTCTAGTTAGTAGGAGGTGGGTCGTTACAGAGTGGTATCAGAGCAAAGTTCAGAGCAAAGTTCCATACTTCCTCACACACACATCAGCATTGAACCTGCAGCTTCCAAGTAAGAATATCTCTCACTTCATTTATGTTTTGCTTTCATGTTTAGAGATAACTAAGGCATGTTTGTTTATGATAGTATTTAACATGATAATAGTAATTACGCAATGATGATTGTATTAGTTATGTATGTCCTCTATGTCTTTAGAAATGGCACGAGGACGCCCAGCTAGAAGGGCACCAGCCACTGAGCCCCAGCATGAGGCAGGCAGTTCAGTGCCTCCTCCAGACCTTACCGCAGTAGTGGCTCAGTTACAACAGCAACTAGCTGAACAGCAACAGGAAATAGCCACTTTAAGGGCTAATCAATAGAACACTCCCATTGTCACTCCAGAACCTAATTTAGCAACCCCAGTAGTGATAGAGGTTCCACCAGTCCAACCTGCGACACCAGTAGCCCCAGCAGCAGGGGCAATGAGAGAAGCCTATCTGATCCAGTGGCAGAAGATCAAGCTAGAGAATTTCTCAGGCACCAGTGAACCATGGGATGCTCAAGCCTGGTTCAAGACACTGGAGAGTACGATGGAGCTTCTGGACTGGCCAGAACATGAGAAGGTGAAGTGCGCCTCTTTCTGTCTGACAGGAGATGCACGTATGTGGTGGGAAAAAATTAAAGCGAAGCGCCCAGTGAATCAGATGACATGGGCTGACTTCGAAAAGGAATTCTTCGAGGAGTTCTTTCACATGCGGGTTACAAACCGCCACTACGACGAGTTCACTGAGTATCGTCAGGGCAACCTTTCAGTTGAGGAGGCTGTGAGGAAATTCAACAGACTGGCTCGTCTATGCCCAGAACTAGTCAGCACTAAAAGGGAACGAGTCCGGTTGATGCTCAAGATGTTAAGGCCAGAAATAGCAATGAATGTGGTCAGCGGTGTCCGTAGGCCACAAACTACAGAAGAACTAGTGAGCAGTGCTTTAACCACCGAGCATTACCAGAACAATATCAAGCAGCAGAAGCAAGTCCTCTCAGAGTCGAAAGGCCAAGGAGGCTCAGGTACTCAAAAACACCAGGGCCACAGCTCCCACGACTCTAACTGGAAAGGGAACTCCAGCAACAAGTGCAAACCAGGGAGTTACCCAAAAGGAGGACCAGCTAGTAAACAGCCCAGCTATCCCAAGTATTCCACTTGTGGAAAATTTCACCCAGGAGGTTGTCGCTGTTAGGACCAAAAGTAGCTAGAGGGGGGGTGAATAGCTCGTCGCGTTCGCTCGGTGCTCGGTGTTGCTTGTTCCTTCAAAGATGTGCAGCGGAAAATACAGAAACAAACACACAACGCTAACACGGTTGGTTTTACTTGGTATCCACCTCACAAGAGGTGACTAATCCAAGGATCCACACCACGCACGCACCCTCCACTATGAAAACACTCCTTTTCGGTAACTACCGAGGGCGGAGAAACCCTACAAGACTCAATACAAGAAGAGAGGGAAAGGATACAAGAAATACAAGCTTACAAGCTTACAATGAGTACAAAACCCTAACCCTAGCTTCTCTTCTTGGCTTTGATCCACCTCTTGACTTGGAGAGCTTCCAAGATCCTTCAAGAACCGCGATCCGAGCCTGTGAGGCTGAGGAGGAGCAGGGCTCGAGTGAATCGGTGAAGAGCGGCGCAGCCCATCGCAAGACGCAGCTATAAACGACGCCAACGGCCGGATCCCAATCGATTCGAATGTTTCCAGATCGACGAGGCTTTTGATCGATCCACGGATCGATCCGGAGTGCCTCTGTCGAATACCTGCGATCGATCCACGGATCGATCCGGCGCTTATCGCGCGAGCAGCAGCGTCCCAATCGATCCATCGATCGATTGGGACCTCTAGATCGATCCACCGAATCGATCCGTAAGCTCGTCATTAGTCCGGATCGATCCACCGACGATTCAGCCCTGGATCGATCCATCGACGATCCAAAGACTTGATTTTTGTCCAAAACCAAGTCCCAAACCTCCCAAACCAACATCCGGTCAACCTTGACCTGTTGGTATGTCATGCCTAGCATCTAGTCACCCTTGACTGCTAGGACTCCCTTACCAAGTGTCCGTCAACTTTGACCCACTTGGACTTTTCTCGTGCCAAGCATCAATCCTTGACCTACTTGGACTTTTCTTTCATGCCAAGTATCCAATCAATCCTTTGACCTACTGACTTCCAACACCAGATGTCCGATCATCCTTGATCCATCTGATTTTCCCTTGCCCGGCTTCACTCACCGTGGCTTTCACCTAGCTTCTCTCACTAGGATTTTCCATCCGCCTAGCTTCACCACTAGGACTTTCACCGCTTCACTCACCGTGATTTCCATCCGTCAGCTTCACTCACTAGGACTTCCTCCGCCTGGCTTCACTCACCGGGACTTTCTCCGCCCGGCTTCACTCACCAAGACTTTTCTTCTGCCTGGCTTCACTCACCGGGACTTTCATTTAGCCTAACATCCCAGTTAGGACTTCCCATCAAGTATCCAACCCTGACCTACTTGACTCTTCTTCAATCAATATCTTATTGTCAAACATCTAAACCCAAACCAAGACTCAGCTTGGTTACCCAGTCAACCTTGACCCGGGGATATTGCACCAACAATCTCCCCTTTTGATGTTTGACAATACCACAATAACACTTACAATCCCATATGTAAGTTAGGCTAATCCCATAGCCTCCTTCTTCATGCCACTAGGTAATGAAAGCATAAATTAAGCTCTTCATTCTCCCCATAAGAAACTCCCTCTAGGTAATGAAAGCCTAACTTACTCCCTTTCATGAGTCCTTTCATTCTCCCCCTATGACCTTCCCATAGGTAATGAAGGACTAAGCTTAACCATACATTCTCCCCTATTGGCACACATCAACCCATCGTTGGACACACATCAACCTATGCTCCACTGGGCACACTTCAACAAATCCATTTGTTGAAGACTCTCCCCGAAGAGTTGCTCATCGTTGTTCACAACATCACTCGTTGTGATCAACACGATAATGAAGGTCCCATACCCTTCATTTATCCTTAACTTCTTCCTCAATGTAGACAACTACCCAACCTTGAGCATTATCTACCACTTGAGTGTCCACTTGAAATAATGAGGATATCCACTCCTCATTTCTTCCCATTTCAAGTTTAAATGCTCAACCTTGAGCAAGTTCACAACAGAAGGTTAACCACCTTCCAAGGTTCATGAAAATAATTTTCATGTCTTTAAAGAGTCCCTCCCCTAAAGACATGGTGGTAACTTCTGTCATTGCACCAACAATGACTTGGAATCCCTAAACCTTTAGGAAACCCAAATTTAGAAGTTTTGAGGTTCAAATATTCAAAATTTGAAACAACCTCAACCTAAACTTCTACTTAGTCTTTAACCAATCCATCCTTGTTTTCAACATGAAAACACCCTTTGTATGTATACAAATGTATTTAAGGGGTTTGAATGGTTACCTAGACTCAAAGAGGTTCAAAGATGTGAAATCAGGCCTTCACCCAAAATCAGCAACTTGGATCGATTGGAGTTGGGTTCCAATCGATTGAACCTTTTCAATCGATCCACCGATCGATTCAGACTCCCGGATCGATCGGCTGATCGATCCAGCGAGCTCCTGCTCGATTGGAGTGCTTGAATCGATCCATGGATCGATTCAGAACTCCAATCGATCCATGGATCGATCGAGGACTCGATAGATTTTTCAGTCAACTTCAGAAACCCCTAGAAAATTCTACAAAAATCTAAAAATTATGAAATTTCGTGTAGACATTATTTAGGGCATACTTAATCATGGAAAAATAGCTTTCTATGAAAATACATCATATTTTTAAAGATTGACACAAACTTGAAAACTTGCAAAAACTTTAGTGTTTTTCTTCAAGTTTGTGTCTAACTATTCAATGGTGATTACTATCAAAAGATAGCCTTCACCAAGGTTTTCCAAAACATTTTAAAACATTTTCAAAACCAATATCCCATCATGTTCCTTGGGCATAATGCACATGACTTGTACATTAGCTTTCCCAATGATGGGAAAACACATAACTATGTGTTTTGATGAATTTAAAACTCAAAGGAATGCACTAAATCAACATCTTGAGCTTTGTTCATCATCCTAACATCTCACTTGTATATAATATGTACTAAAACACATACAAGTCACCTTAGAGGTCTTTGTGAGATGTAAAATTTGGTTTTTGCCCTAATCTAGGGATCATGCATATCTATCTAGGCATTTTTGAGATATTAGACATCCACCCAGGATGTCACTTGTTAATAAGTGTCGTTAAATGCCATTCGTCCTTAATTACAAGGAATTAAACTAAATGCATGATTATGTTATGGCATACATCAAAATAAAATAACTTTCAAAAGAAAATATCCTATTACTACATGATGTATGAATGTCATGACATGGTATTTTTGGATTTTCCATAATAAAACATGAATGCAAAAACTAGACATGATGTCATGGCATATGATGGGCAAACAATCATGGCAAGATTTAGCATAAATAAAATATACCTAGATTAACTATCTAAGTATCCTTAAAGTCTTAGCTAAACTTACACCTTAAACCTAGATTGCCCTAAAGTGCTTCAAGAGAGTGCCAAAACCTAGATTGGCATTTCTAATTTCCTTGATTTAATGTATGCCAATTGAAAGTAAACATGTCCTCAAATGTTGGCATATTCCATTTTTCCTCAAGAGTAGCACTTTTAAATTAAGGCTTAGTTTGCCTTTAATTTCCTAAGAACATACCAAAATCCCAACTTGGTAGTTCTTGTGTTTTCTCAAATTTGTGCCACTTTAAAATAAAATCAATACTTCTCCAATTTGGCACATTTACTCTTTCAAGGAGTAATTAAAAGGTCCATTTCATTTTCAAAGGTTAACTAAAACCTTGAAAATGCTCCTTGAGTGTCAATTTCCTCAAAGTTGGGTTAACTACCCTTCTAATCGAAGTTGACACTCTCTAACCCATCTATGGGGTAGAGAAGATGCTCCTAGGAACCCAACACCTATTGGTGCTCCTTGGATGCTCTAGGTACTCACTAGGGATAACTTCCCTAGATACCTTCCTAGTGACCTTGTTGGGCTTCTTAGAAGCCTTGGTCACATTTTCTAGGTCAACTCTAGGGATAGCCTCCCTTGTAACCTTGTTCGTGACTTTCTTAGACTTCTTAGAAGTCTTAGTCACTTTGGTTGCAAAGATACTTCTAGGGATATCTTCCCTTGTATCCTTGACTTGACCTCTAGACTTAGGGTTCGTTCCATAACTATATGGAACCCTATGATAACTAGGCACATCCTTCTTGGCTTTTGGTTTGTATCCCAAACCTCTATGGCCATTAGATGACCTTTGTGCTCCTAGACCTAGGTTATGCTCATTTTGCCCTAATAGGATATTTTCCATCCTTTTTAGGGTCTTTTCCATTTTATCAAGTCTTGACCTCAAGACTTGATTTTCTCTCACTAAGTCCTTAGTATTTGACCCATGAGCATTTTTGTTTCTAGGCTTGTATCTAAAATCCTTAGAGTTTTTGCCTAGGTTTTTACCTACATTCCTAGCCTTAGGGATAGTAGTTTTGGCATGTAGGGCCACATGCTTTTCCTTAAAGCCCTCATGCTTCCTATTCTTATGGTAAATCGCATTAAAATGATAAAAATTTGACCTAGCATGCTTTTTACCATTTTGCAAGGGAATAGGCTCAACGAAAGTTACCTTCCTTTTTACCTTGGAGGCTCCCCCTTGACTAGTGCCTCCTTGAGCCTTGACCATCTTCTTCCCCTTGGGGCATTGACTTCGGTAATGCCCTTTTTGTTGACACAAGAAGCACACAATGTGCTCCTTGCTCTTCTTTGTCCCGGGGGTGGTCTCCTTGGGCTTCTCCTTGCCCTTTTGTGCCACTTGGCCCTTCTTCTTGGCCAAGTTGGGACACTTGCTCTTATAGTGCCCATGTTCCCTACACTCAAAACATATTATATGATTTTTATTATTAATTGAAATATTTATACCTTTGCTTGCAGGGGTGGCATCTTTTTCTTTGGATCCGGAGGTAGAAGCTTCCTCTTGATCGGACCTTGATTCTCCTCCATTTGATTTTTCTTGACTTGTGGAGGTAGAATCTACTTCCTCCTCTTCGTCTCTTGACCCGGATGTAGAAGCTTCTCCTTCTTCTTGATCCGGCGTCACCAAGAATTGCTCCCCCTCAATCCTAGAGGTGGAGGCTTCATCATTTTGAATGTGAAACAAGGAGTATGCTCCCTCCTTGTTCCCTTCGGTGCATTCCCTTGAGGATGAAGCTTCTTGGATTTCCTCTTCTTCGGAGGTTGAGCATCTCTCAACCTCGGAGTCCTCCTCTTGGTCTTGATCCAATGAGTCGCCCTCTTTGGATTTTCCTTGATTTGATACAGTGGAGGGGATCTCATGAATTCTTGCCAATTTGCTCCAAAGCTCCTTGGCATCTTCAAACTCTCCAATTTGTTCCAAGATGTTGCTTGACAATAAATTGACCAAAAGCTTGGTCACTTTGTCATTGGCCTCACATCTTTGGATTTGGTCTTTGCTCCACTTGCTCCTTTTGAGTACTTTGCCCTTGGAATTTGTGGGAGCTTCAAAACCTTCCATGAGAGCAAACCATTGCTCTATCTCCATCATAAGAAAATTTTCGATTCTTGATTTCCAAGAATCGAAGCTTGTAGATGAATATGGTGGAGCCACCCTTGTGTCAAATCCAAGTCCATCTTGGAATTGCATCTTGAAGTTGAGCTTGATAAAGTCTTGAACTTGAAGAATTTGCTCCAACTTCTTCACCCTCTAGCTTTTCTTGATATGTTTGCCCCTTCCGGCGGTGATTCCGGTGAAGAGCAACCTTGCTCTGATACCACTTGTTAGGACCAAAAGTAGCTAGAGGGGGGGTGAATAGCTCGTCGCATTCGCTCGGTGCTCGGCGTTGCTTGTTCCTTCAAAGATGTGCAGCGGAAAATACAGAAACAAACACACAACGCTAACACGGTTGGTTTTACTTGGTATCCACCTCACAAGAGGTGACTAATCCAAGGATCCACACCACGCACGCACCCTCCACTATGAAAACACTCCTTTTCGGTAACTACCGAGGGCGGAGAAACCCTACAAGACTCAATACAAGAAGAGAGGGAAAGGATACAAGAAATACAAGCTACAAGCTTACAATGAGTACAAAACCCTAACCCTAGCTTCTCTTCTTGATCCGCCTCTTGACTTGGAGAGCTTCCAAGATCCTTCAAGAACCGGCGATCTGAGCCTTAGGAGTTGCTGTGGAGAGGCTGGTGAAGATCGAAGAGCTTGCCACAGCCCATCGAACGCCGCAGCTATAAACGACGCTAACGGTCGGATCCCAATCGATTCGAATGTTCCCAATCGATCGGGAGGCTTTGGATCGATCCACGGATCGATCCGGTATGCGAAATCGAAGCTCCGATCGATCCACGGATCGATCCAGCGCTTATCGCGCGGGAACCCCCAATCGATCCATCGATCGATTGAGACCTCGGATCGATCCACGGATCGATCCGAAGCTCGTCGGACAGTCCGGATCGATCCATCGATCGATCAGAGCTGGATCGATCCATCGACGATCCGACTTGATTTTGTCCAAAACCAAGTCCCAAACCTCCCAAACCAACATCCGTCAACCTTGACCTGTTGGTATGTCATGCCTAGCATCTAGTCACCCTTGACCTGCTAGGACCCTTTCCAAGTGTCCGGTCAATCCTTGACCCACTTGGACTTTCTCGTGCAAGTATCCGGTCATCCTTGACCTACTTGGACTTTTCTTTCATGCCAAGTATCCAATCAATCCTTTGACCTACTTGACTTCCAGCACCGGATGTCCGATCATCCTTGATCCATCTGGATTTTCCTGCCCGGCTTCACTCACCGTGGCTTTCACCTAGCTTCTCTCACTAGGGTTTTCCATCTGCCTAGCTTCACTCACTAGGACTTTCACCTGGCTTCACTCACCAGGATTTCCATCTGCCTAGCTTCACTCACTAGGACTTCCTTCTGCCTGGCTTCACTCACCAGGACTTTTCTTCTGCCTGGCTTCACTCACCAGGACTTTTCTTCTGCCTGGCTTCACTCACCAGGACTTTCATTTAGCCTAACATCCCAGTTAGGACTTCCCAGTCAAGTATCCAGTCAACCTTGACCTACTTGACTCTTCTTCAATCAATATCTTATTGTCAAACATCTAAACCCAAACCAAGACTCAGCTTGGTTACCCAGGTCAACCTTGACCTGAGGGATATTGCACCAACAGTCGCAAGGGCACTCGAGGATGTTTCGAATGTGGCCAGGAAGGGCATATGGCTAAACAATGCCCAAACAAGACCAGCTTTCCTCCACCACAGCTGATTCAGTATGAGGTCAAGCCAGCACAGTTGCACCAGATGCAAGATGCTTTAGATGGTCCACACATCAGCCAAGGCAGACTGGAAGCCCCCTCAGTCGTGACAAATGCAAGGATCTACTCACTGACCAGAGAAGACGTAGCGAATGCCTCGACAGTTGTTACAGGTCAGATCAGTATTTTTCAGCAAAGTACAACTGTCTTATTCGATACTGGGGCAACTCATTCTTATATATCCAGGACATTCACTGAAAAGTTGGCAATACCTCCAGAGGTACTCAGTAGCCAATTTTTGACGACGCTACCTTTGGGAGAGATTATGGCGTCCACGCACTGGCTCCGAGCAGTGCCGATCATCATAGCAGACAGAGAGCTTTTTGGAGATGTGATAATATTAGATATGGTCGATTACGACATTATCTTGGGACTGGACTTTCTGACGAAGTACGGCGCCTCCATAGAGTGCCGTAAAAAGAAAGTTATATTCCAACCTGAAGCAGGAGTACAATTTGAGTACAGCGGAGAATCAAAGAGAAGAGCTAAGAAATTTCTCTCAGCTCTGAAAGCACAGAAATTGCTAGATTCAAGATGTATGGGATTTTTAGCGCATGTAGTCAATACCAGTCAGGACAAGGACCAAAAGCTAGAAGGGCTCCGAGTTGTATGTGACTACCCAGCAGTCTTCCCTGAAGAGTTACCAGGCCTAGCACCAGACAGGGAGATTGAATTCGAGATAGAACTCATTCCCGGTACAAATTCCATCTCCAAAGCACCATACCGCATGGCTCCAGCAGAACTGAAGGAACTTCATGAGCAACTACAGGAGCTGCTTGACAAGGGCTTCATACGTCCTAGTCACTCACCATGGGGAGCACCTGTATTTTTCGTGAAGAAGAAGGACGGGAGCATGCGCCTGTGTATAGATTACAGAGCACTGAACCAAGTCACGATCAAGAATAGGTATCCTCTTCCCAGAATAGATGACCTGTTTGATCAGCTAAAGGGAGCAGCAGTGTTCTCTAAGATAGATCTCAGATCGGGATATCACCAGGTTAAAGTCAAAGAAGGTGATATGCCCAAGATGGCTTTCAGGACCAGATACGGACACTATGAGTTCGTAGTCATGCCCTTTGGCGTGACAAATGCTCCAGCTACTTTCATGGACCTCATGAACAGGGTATTCAGAAGATACTTAGATAAGTTTGTTATGGTGTTCATCGATGATATTCTTATCTATTCCAGAACTCAGGAAGAACATGCAGCGCACCTGAAAATAGTATTGCAGACCCTTCAGCAGAACCAGCTGTACGCCAAGTTCACGAAATGCAAATTCTGGCTCGATCAGGTGTCCTTTCTGGGTCACATCATCTCCAAGGATGGTGTTATGGTAGACCCCAGTAAGATAGAAGTTGTGAGTAACTGGAAAAGACCCAAGAACGCCAATGAAATCATAAGCTTTTTGGGACTAGCAGGTTATTACAGAAAATTCGTAGAGGACTTCTCCAGGATAGCCTCCCCACTGACAGCTCTTACCAGAAAGAACAGAAAATTTCAGTGAACAGAGGACTGTGAGAACAGCGTCAGCGAGCAAAAGAGGAGATTGACCAGTGCTCCCATTCTGGCTCTACCAGAAAACACAGACAACTTTGACATTTATAGTGATGCCTCTAAGTTGGGACTAGGAGCAGTACTGATGTAAAATAGCAAGGTGATCGCCTACGCCTCCAGACAACTCAAAGACTATGAGAGGAACTATCCTACTCATGATCTTGAGCTTGCAGCAGTCGTCTTCGCTCTCAAAATTTGGAGACATTACTTGTATGGAGCTCAGTGTAAAGTATATATAGATCATTAGAGTCTGAAGTATTTCTTCACTCAGAAGGATCTGAATATGCGACAGCGCAGATGGCTTGAGTTGGTCAAAGACTACGATATAGACATCCTCTACCACCCAGGAAAAGCCAATAAGGTGGCAGACGCACTTAGCAGGAAGTCCAGCGCCACCTTACTATCCCTAGCAGCCATGTCACCGCCCCTACAAAAAGAGATCACAGATTTCAGTCTCAAACTTATAGTGGGACAGCTCTCTACTATGACGTTAGAATCCACCTTGTTTGGTGACATCCAGACAGCTCAGGAGTAGGACCCTGAAATTCAGAAAATCAAGCAAGGATTAGCATAATCAAAAAGTGGAGAGTTCAGGGTCTCAGATAGTGGGGTATTATATTTTGGTGACAGACTATGTGTTCCGGATCAGGAGGAACTACGGAGAAAGATCCTAGACGAGGCTCACAGGACTCCTTATGCAATGCATCCTGGCTCCACCAAGATGTACCAAGACCTAAAGAAACATTTTTGGTGGCCGGGGATGAAAAGAGACATCGCTAGATATGTCAGTACCTGTCTGACCTGCCAGAGGGTCAAGGCAGAATATCAGAGACCAGGAGGAGTTCTGCAGCCCATTCTGATCCCAGAATGGAAGTGGGAGGATATTTCCATGGATTTCATAGTGGGATTACCCAGAACCACGAATGGTTTTGATGCCATCTGGGTAATAGTCGACAGGTTGACTAAATCAGCCCACTTCTTAGCTATCAGGATATCCTACTCCATGGAGCAGCTAGCTCAGTTGTATCTCAAGGAGATTGTCAGACTGCACGGAGTCCCACGGACCATTATTTCAGACAGAGATAGAAGATTCACATCACACTTCTGGGAGTGTGTATAGTCAGCATTGGGCACTAAGTTAAAATTTAGCACAGCTTTCCATCCTCAGACAGATGGTCAGACGGAGCGAGTAAATCAGGTACTCGAAGATATGCTCCGAGCATGTGCCCTAGACTTCAAGGAAAGTTGGTGCAAATATCTGAGTTTAGTAGAATTTGCATACAACAATAGCTATTAGGCCACCATCGGCATGACACCTTACGAGGCTCTCTATGGGCGGAGGTGTAGATCTCCAATTTGCTGGTATGAGAGTGGTGAACAGAAGGAACTAGAACTTCAGACAGATCTAGTAGCAGATACCATGGCAGCTATACAACAGATCCGTCAGCGGATAGAGACAGCTCAGAGCCGCCAGAAAAGCTATGTTGATATACGGCGCAGACCCTTAGAATTTTCAGTTGGGGATACAGTATTCCTCAGAGTAGCTCCCATGAGGGGAGTAATGCGTTTTGGGAAGAAGGACAAATTAAGTCCTAGATATGTGGGACCATACCTCATTACTAGGAGAGTTGGCAAAGTAGCATATGAGTTAGAGCTACCCCAGGAGATGTCAGCTATCCATAACGTATTTCATGTCTCTATGCTGAAGAAGCATATCCCAGATGCCAACCAGGTGATTGAGCCCCAGTCGGTACAAGTCCGCAAAGACCTCAGCTATGACAGCCGACCTATTCAGATAATAGACCGAGCAGTTAAGAAATTACGGAACAAGGAAGTACCATTAGTAATAGTTATTTGGCAAAGTCACACAACAGAAGAGGCAACTTGGGAGACAGAAGCCAGTATGAGACAGAAGTACCCAGAGTTATTCTAAGTTCGAGGACGAACTTTTTATAAGGTATGGAGATTGTAACGCCCGAAAATTCTCAAAATACTTTTACAAATATCCTAGTATTTTTCTAAAATTTTAGGATATTTTTATGAAATTTTTAGAATAGCGGAAGTAGCAAAAATAAATAGAAGCGTAAAGTAGCCTACGCGGGTATTGAACCCGAGACCCACTAGACGTTATGCTTTAGTGATGACTCTAGTGACCAAGTGAACCCAGCAGGGCCATGCTGAAAGAAAAGGGAATCAATTATATTTATGTGAGAGTTGGGCCGAATTAACCACTTAATATAAATAGGAAAATTATATTAAGTGGGGAATTATTTTAACGCAACTCTTCTCTTCCAAAAATCCTCACACGTCGCCCCTCTTCCTCTCCACCCTCTTGGCGCCCAAGACCTAGGAACTTAGGGTTCGGTTTCAAGGGCCATAGGAGCACCTCCCGGTGATGACTCTAGCACGAGAGAGTTCCTCTCCGCGAGAAGGGCACGTAGACGCGAGGAGATCGACAAAGGGATCTTCTCCACCGAAAAACCTAGCGTTTGGATTTATAAGAAACTTCGAGCAGGAGGTAAGAAACCCCTCATCTGCAGTATAAGTAGCTATTCGTAAGTTTTTACACATTAGTTTAGTCGTATACAGATTTTCAGTACGTATGGGTGTGTTCTAGTGCACACCAAATGTTTGATAAAATGTTTAGCTCAGTAAAATGCCACAGTAGGCATTTTAATAGCTCAGAAAATGCAGTAGAAGCATTTAAAATAACAAATTTAGTCTTGCTCCAGCTTATATGGGACTACAGTCCAATGGGTGGGCTCCCATAGTCGCCTCTAGGTTCAGATAACCTAGTTCTAGGTTCAGATAACCTAGTAAGAGCAAGATAAGGTATATTAGTTACAAATTAGTATTTTACTTTTCAGTGGCACTGTACTAGAATTCAGTTGTCCTTGGGCTGGGCTCCCATAGTCGTCCCTAGGTTTAGATAACCTAGTAACTCTACTAAATTCGGGACTTGCAACCTCGGGTCTAGTTAGAGATGCGCGCATAGCACGTACAGTTGCCGGGCCCATCAGCAGTATGATTATGTATTTTCATCTATTTATGATAAATAGCTTTCAAAACTTCACAATATAGTCATGTGAATACAGAGCAGCTTAGCATCAGTTAGCAGTAGTGTAGCTTAGCTTTTATTTTAGTTTAACTCTTATGGATCCACATGATGGTTTTATGCTTAGCTATGATTGCCATGTATCGTATGTGATTACGCCATGTTTTAGAATCCATGTTTAGTAATGATCAGCATATATTTCACGTAGCATGTTTTAAAAGCAGAAATTGCATCGTATGCATGTTTTGTGAGGTAGATGGTTTCTTACTAAGCGTAAACTTACAGATACTTCTTTCCCTTATACTGCAGATAAAGGTAATGGAAAGATGGACTAGTGGAGGCTGGAGGTCAATGCAATGAAGATGTGTGTGGATGGAACCTGGAATAAAGATCTTGGAAGAATTAGAACATTTAAGAACTTAGCGTTTCTTATCATGTTACTTTTTGCTTACTTAGTTATCTAAATGCCTTGAATTGTGAAAGTATGTCTAGAATACTAGTTATCATACTTAGAATACTAGTAGTTGATATTAGAATATTGTCCAGCCACCTTAGAACCTATGCATGTGAATTTGGCACGAAACAGTGTTGAAATCAGACTCCTGGTACGAAATCAGAAACCCCAATCGATCAGCCGATCGATTGGAGGCTTCTCGATCAATCAGCTGATCGATTGAGGAGTTTGTACCATGAACAGTAAGCTCCGGGATCAATCCGCCGATCGATCCGGACGCGTTCTGTTGCAAACAAAAAGCCCTGGAATCGATCACTGGATCGATTGGCTCGGCTGGATCGATCAGCCGATCGATCCAAAATTTTATCCCCTCACACAGTAACGCGCTGAATTGATCAATGGATCGATTAGTCAGGCCGGATCAATCAGCCGATCGATCCAGAATTTTGTCCGTGCACAGTAGCACGCTGAATCAATCAGCGGATCGATCAGATGACTTCAATCGATCAGCTGATCGATTGGAGTGTCTGATTTCAGCTAGAAGGGTCTCATTTCAGTCTTTTGATCAAATCGAAAGTTTGGGTTCCTTCCCTAGTGTATGCATGTCAATGGAAAGGTCTTTGAACCTAGTCTTACAGACCGTAAGGGTCATTATCAGAGTAAGATTTTAATTAGCACAGTTTTCCGCACCTTATAGTTAGCACAGCATAATGTGACGGTCCGACCTCGCAGTCTAGTTAGTAGGAGGTGGGTCATTACATGAAATGTGAAGGAGTGTCAGCAGATGCAGTTCGATTGATGGCATTTCCTTTCAGTATCAAGGATAAAGCAAAGACTTGGTTATATTCTCTCCATCCTCAAAGCATCACAAGTTGGGAACAATTGGAGAAGCAATTTCTGAATCAATTTTTCCCTCTAAGCAGAACAGTGCATATGAGGAATTGCATAACAAATTTTGTTCAGGCATATAGAGAATCATTGTTTGAAGCATGGGATAGATTCAAGAGTCTTCAAAGATAGTGCCCTCATCATGGTTTTGAAAAATGGTTGACTCTACACATATTCTATGGGGGAATTTCTTTTTCAGACAAGAGTATATTGGATTCATCAGCTGGAGGTTCTTTTATGGATAAAAGTGTAGATGAAGCATATACATTAATTGATCAAGTGACATTGAACCTCCATGAATGGTCGAACATAAGTTGGATGAAATCTCCCTCAAACATTCAAGAAGTGCAAGTCATAAATGCTATAGATCCTGTCAAACAAATTGTAACTCAACCATCTATGAGTTTTGAAAATCACAAGTCACAGAATGGGGAGTTCAAACATTTAGGGGCAAAGATTGAAAGTATTGTTTCAAAATGGTTTAAAGAAGATCCCCCTCCTTCGCAAACAATATCTAGTGAAAAGTGTGATGATGTTGGGTTGAAAATTGGAAAAAATCATGAAGAATCTCTGAAGAAGGACATGTTTAGAATTGAGAAGAAGAATAATAGAAGACCACATGAACTTAGTTCCATTATTCCAGGAGGTTCCCAAATGCCACAAATACCTTTCCCTCAACGATTGATCATACCAACACTAGATAAGCAAGTTGAATCTCCTCCACAAGCTAAAAGGGAATATGGGAAATTAGAAGTACCTTTCCCAATACCTTCACTAAGGGTTCCTTTTCCACAAAGGTTAGTGGGGGTCAATGAGAACTATGACTTTAAAAAATTCTGTGACGCTGGTAAAGTTGAGTGCAGATTTTTGAATTTGTATAAAGATGAAGACTCTTCAGATGAGGATTGTGAAGATAAAGTAGTGGTAAATAAGTTTTCAGATCTACCTCCAAATTTTATAGGATATTGTAGTGACATTAAATTTTCAGATGATGATGATGTGGTAGATCAATTTAAAACTGCAAGTGAAGTTATTGATCCTCCTATAGTTGATACTCCTATTGAGGATATTGATGTGGGTTTGTTTTTTGATGTTTGTGTTGATGATGTTGATATAGAACAATGTGTAGGGAGCTGTGTTGTGGAAGCAGCATCTCAATAATCACCTCCTTTGTCCACACAATCCTTAGATGTTGTAAGAGTTGCAAGGATTGAGCATGTTGTGGACCAATGTGTAGGGACTCATGTAGATATGGTTAAGTCTCAAGAATCACCATCTTTGATATCACCAACACCTGAGCCAGAGCCAGAACCATCATTTGATTCATAGGAAATCACATCCACATGTTTAGAAATATCAAGTATTTCTCAGCAAAGCAAGGTTAGTATTTCTTGTAATCTTTTGAAAAATTTTATTGAGGTACCTATTATTGACTTTGTTGGATGTGATTCAGTTTTTATTTCTTATTCTGCTTATCTTAAAATGGTTATGGCTCTATCTTATCTAATATGTTTGTGGGAGATTTGTATTTTCTTTGCATGTGCAGATTTCACTTGGGCTATTAATTGGAAGCTCACACTGAACCGTCTTCGACCACCCGAAAGAACTTCAAAGAAGACGAAGATGGAGAGAGCGTTACTTCACTTTTTAATGTCAATGTTGAAAGCTCCCTCCATAATAAGAGCCCTTGGTAGGAGGGTGTTGAAATATCTTACCCCTCCAAGAGCGAGATTTCGATAAATCTAATGAGGTGGTCGGACTAATGACCTTAAATAAGCGCTTCTTGGGAGGCAACCCAAGTTCATTTTCTTTGTTTTCATTTGTCTTTAGTTCTTTCTACTTTCATTTCATTCTTTATAATAAACATGTATCCTCTACTTAATTTTTGTTGTCAATCTTCTTTTATAGGACTCAAAGATTAAGAGTGTAACTACATGATGGAGAAGTTAATGACATGGCCATTTGGCATGCATCATTTGGTAACTTCTCTTACTTTTAATCTCCTCCACATTGTTTTTAGTTTTCGTTGGGACAATGAAAAGTTTAAGTCTGGGGGGATGCATTAGATATTTGAATTTTGAATTGCTTTGTTTGTTTTTTTTTATTTTTGCTTATATCTTGCATTTTGTTTTGATTTCTTGTGGCATTCATCTTAAGTACATCAAAACTTCACTTATATACTTTCTTGTCTTCAAGATTAAATGCTAGCACGTTCATTATCTAGATTCATGATATTTTAAATAATTCTAGTAGTATGCTTAATGAACTTCTTTTCTCTATCTTGGGTAGCATGAAATAAGCTAAGTATCTTATGGAGATAAGTTTTAGTCTCGGCTTGACCTTAAGGATCTTATCTTCACTACACCTATACTTGATACTTGAATGGTTGATTTCATTGAAATAGTCATGATTCATCTTGTTTGTTTAGTACTTAGTTTCCATGGTGATTTCTCAAACTTTATTTTGGTTACTGGATGAGGCTCAACTCATGTAAGCTCATTTGGAAAAATCAAAATATCCCAACATTTGTGCTAAAAGTCCACTTGTGAATAAGATTTGCACAATGCAAATACTTATGAAAAAAAAAGTGTGAAAAAAAAAGCAAAGAAAAAAGTGAATAAGGGATATAAAAAACAGTTGTCGTGAGTAAAATCTAGCAAGTCACCCCTTTGAGACCGAGTTAGGTTACTGGGGAAATGACTGCTTAGCTTCTCTTGAGATTGAGCACGCCTTTGAGACCTTAGGGTGATTGAGGAATATGAACCAAGTGTGTGGCAAGTAAATGCCTATCATTGGTTATTTGTCTATCACTGGAAACATTAGGAATTCAAATTTGATGACGACTTGACTAGGACATAGATTGAAACTTGAAGAGTTTTGAGTTGTTTTTACACTGTGCACAGGGTACTTATGCTTAAGCCATACTTAACTTGCCTTCATGATCATGCTTACTAATGAAACATTTTGATAGAGTTAGGAGAATGCATTAGGGATATGAGAACATTGTAGAGCATATGAATTTAGATTGCAACATTTTGGTTGAGGACAAGTAAAGGTTTAAGTCTGGGGGTGCGATGTGTGCAGATTGTATACACTTATTAGCATGTTTTGACGCACATTCTCATACTTTGTACATGCTTTGTCTACGTATTTTCGTACTTCCAGCTTTCCTTTTAGCATATTTACTCTTTTTGTTCAGAGATTTGCTTTTGTGCATTTTTTGTACACAGGAGTCAAATTTGGTGAAGATTTCATGTTCAAGGCCAAATTTACAAGCAGAGCAAAGGAGGAAGGCATCATTCCTGAACCACACACGGCCCTGCCATGGGGGGTTGCCCTAGCCGTGTGGAGATTTCTAGCCATGTGGCTGAAACAGAGAAGGAAGTTGACACAACCGTATGAACCTCACACGACCGTGTCAAGATATGGAGCCAGCAGGAGCAGGCTGTGTGCAGTACACGGTCATACTAGCATTCCAGTGTTGAAGACTTATATGGTCGTGTAGATCTACACGACTGTGTGAGGTTTCCAGAGACCATGAAGGGCCTGGCCGTGTACACTACATGGTCGTGTGAGATCTCCAGTGCCAGAGACTGCCCAGGCCGTGTAGATCTACATGGTCATGCAAAGGTAACAGATGCAGGGTGTGCCACGGCCGTGTCTCACACACGGCCGTGTGAGTTGTGCAGAGAGGGGAGTGAGGCAGGCCCTGTGAACCTCACACGACCGTGCCTCGGGGCCGTGTGGCGCCCAAACCTCACTTCTATATAAGCCTTCCTCCTTGATTTGAAAGGGGATCTTCTCCCCTTTGGGAGAAAGGAAGATTTGGGCGATTCCTTCCATTCTTGGGTGGATTTCTGGGTGATCTAAGGGAAGATCTTCACCGATTTGACTCCAAGATCGAAGGATTGGATCCGAAGACCATTCTTCTCCGTAGATAAGTTTTCTTTCTCTCTTTTCTTGGATTTGAGGGATTAGAAATGCTTGTAATCTTTGTTTCTTTCGGATTCTTTCTTCGATTTATGGAGTAGATCTCTTGTTCTAGGATGAAGGGAGTATTTGTAAGGAAATCTTGATGTAAAATTCTTGTGGATATGTCAATTTCCCATTTCTATGATTTTGTCCTGTTTTGTATCTATTTGATCTTGTGTGGAATGTTGTGATTGTGCTTAATTACCATGCTTGATTGAATGTTTGGGTATCTTGTGGATCTTGTAGAGATAATTCTTCATTCAATTTTCCGAGGGATCTTCGTGACAAGAGCATGCCCGTGTAAGGACGTTTGTGGGATTATCTTGAATGGGAAATTAGGTATTTCAAGAGGGTAGGATAGATTTATGAATTAATCTTTATATCTTGATGGGTTGATAAGTGATGGATTCCTATGTTGATTTTTTGAGGGACGCACGTGGCAGGCAAGCCCGTGTAAGGACAACATAGATTCATCCCTAATTGATCAATTTAGGTATGGATTTCAGTCCTAGGTCGGTTCTCTATTGCAAGAGAGAACCGAAAACCTTCTACAAATAATGGACAATTGAGAAAAAGGATTTGGTAGATCATTTACATTGAAGAACCTTACAAAGAAACCAAAACTCCTAGAATATCCCTTATCATTGCCTTTATTCTTGTTGCCTATTCTTTCATTCTTTTGTTTACTTTTCATAGTTACACTTAGATTTGTTAAACCATTGATTTATTATCTAGCTAATTCACTTTGAGACATTCTTAGTACTTATTCCAGTCCCTGTGGATATGATAATCTTTTATATTACTTGCGATATTTCTGTACACTTGCGGAGACTAACAGTAGGACACAAGAATGCATGGTCATGCTCAAATGAGTCAATATGGGATATTGAGCTTATTTGATTGAGTGTGTATACTTAGATATCTAGAAACAGAAAGACGATAAGAGAATGACATGTTCTATGCCTCATTGATCAATCTAGATATCAAAGATAGAAGGATTGAGTCATACAAGATAATAGACACGGAAAGGTTAGGTCGGATCTCGACATTCTCGTCACTTGGGTAGCAATGATGTATTGCTAGATGCCACTCATTGCTTATGTTTCTAAAATGGTTTTAGATACATTACAAACGTTATGAGAGTCTATTAGGTCACACACAAAGAATATGTTGATTTGGAGATGGATTATGGGGTTAAGTTTAATTTGAATTATACACATTGAGTTAGACTCGAATGAATTCGGATTAGACTTATTAAGTAATGGGTTAGACTCATTGGTTTATTGGGTTAATGGCTTATTGGGTTAATGGTTAATCCAATATTCTAAATCCAACCCATTAAGATTAATGAATATTAATAGAGATTAATATATCATTAATCAAAAGGAAGATCAAGAGACACAAATATTTTGTATTCATTGGATAAATACAAAAGTCATTTGTAAAAGTAATCTTTAGGTGAAGTAACCTTTTTGATAAAGTAACATTTTTGGTGAAGTAACCTATTTGGTAAAGTAACCCTTTTGTGAAGTCTCCTTATATAGATGAAGTGACCTTTTGGGTGGGTGTGCTCTTCTTGCCTTTTGCTCTTCTTCCTTCTTCCACTCTTGGCCAAAACTTCCACAAGAGGTTGCTAGCACAACCTTTGGTTGTTTCTTTCTCCATTTCGTGAGTTCATGAGACGGACGGAGAACGTGTTCATGTGGATACCATAGAGGCGCGAACGTATTGATCGCACTGAGATCTACATCCTAAAGAAATGTTACTGTCGGGATTGCGAAGGGCATGCAACAAAGGTATAACTTTCTCATGTAGAAAATTAGTACTTAGTATATGGTTTCCTTTTACATAGATCTTCTAGAAAGGAACTAGTTATTTTTTCGCTGTGCTTTTCGTCGTGTTTAGCACTATAGTTCCTTACAGTAAGTGATTACCCTAATCGCTTACGATGTCTTAATCGATTATACCAATCAATTAAGCATGCTTTCTCACTATTCTGAGCTTAAGCGATTAGCCTAATCGCTTAAGCTATGGTAATCGATTAGGATAATTGATTACCAAACCCTAACTACCAAACCTAGGTCTAGGGTACTCTTACCCAATATTCGGTTAACCTTAACTTGTTAGGACTCTACATTGCCAAGCATCTGGTCAACCTTGACCTGCTAGGACTTATACACCAAGTGTCTGGTCAATCCTTTGATCCACTTGGACTTTTCTCCTTGCGCCAAGTGTTCGGTCAATCTTGACCCACTTAGACTTACCAACGTGAGATGTTTGGTCAAACTTGACCCACCTAGACCTCCAAATGTCTGGCTTCACTCACCAGGACTTTCCTTCTGCCTAGCTTCACTCACTAGGGCTTTCACCTGGCTTCACTCACTAGAACTTTCCTTCTGCCTAGCTTTACTCACTAGGACTTTCACCTGGCTTCACTCATCAGGATTTTCCGTCTGCCTATCTTCACTCACTAGGGCTTTCACGTGGCTTCACTCACCAGGAATTTCCATCTGCTTGGCTTCACTCACCAGGACTTTCAACACCAAGTGTCCAATCAACCTTGACCCACCTAGACCTCCACATGCCTGGCTTCACTCACTAGGACTTTCCTTCTGCCTAGCTTCACTCACTAGGGCTTTCATCTAGCTTCACACACCAAGACTTTCCTTCTTCTTAGCTTCACTCACTAGGGCTTTCACCTGGCTTCACTCTCTAGATTTTTCCATCTGCCTAGCTTCACTCATTAGGGCTTTCATCTGGCTTCACTCACTAGGCCTTTTCTTCTGTCTAGCTTCACTCACCAGGACTTTCAACACCAAGTGTCCAGTCAACACTAACCCACCTGGATTTTCTTCTTCTACCAACCTTCCCATTGGGCTTGCCCTTATCTAATCTCCAGTTAGGACTTTTCAACCAAGTATCCGATCAACCTTGACCTACTTGACCAATCTCCACACACGGACAATTGTAATTGCAATCTCCATATATTGTCAAACATCGAAATCCAAACATCAAGACCTAAACTTGAACCAACTCAATCTTAGTCAACCTAGTCAACCTTGACCCAGGGGATATTACACCAATAATCTCACTCTTTTTGATGTTAGACAATACATTTAAGTTAGGCTAATCTCAGAGCCTCAACTTCTTCTTCATGCCAAAGTATGAATGAGGGTTTTCTTATTTCTCTCTCTTTCCTTGAGAATAAACTCCCCTAGGTAATGAAGGCATAACTTAAGCCCTACATTCTCTCCCTTTGTCACACATCAAAAACTCTCCTCCTGAAGAGCTATCCATACGTTGTTTACAACTTCACTTATTATTCACAACATCATAATGAAGGTCTCATACCCTTCATTGTCTCCAATACTCATCCTTGAACATTAACCCACTTCACAATGCTTATCCAAGAGCATCAATCTTCCATTGTTTTCCAATGCTCTTCCCTGTGCATTTACTATAACGAAGGTTTTGCAACTTTCCATGGTTTCAAAAATTGCTTTCATATCTTTAAGGAGTAGGTTCCTTTCAAAACATGCTCAAACTTCTGTCATTACACCAACAATGACTTAGAGTTTCTAAACCTTTAGAAAACCCAAAATATGAAGTTATGAGGTTCAAGAATCAATATTGAATGTAAACCTCAACCTAAACTTCAACTTAGTCTTCTTTAACCAATCCAATCTTGTTTTCATTAAAAAAACTACCATTAAATGTTCAAACTAAATTTCATAGGGTTTGGGATGGTTAATATGACTAAACACGGCTTATTTAACATAAATAAACTTATTTAAGCTAAAATTAGGAGCTTAAGTGCCTAAACAAGGCTCTTAATCACTTAAGACCATTCGTAATCGACTGAAGTTGGGATTTAATCAATTCCCAGGTGTTAATCGGTTGCTATAATCGATTAAGGCTCTTAATCGATCACAGTGATTAATTCCGTAAGATTCTATGCTCACAGAAAGTCTCCTAATCGACTATCTTAGTCGATCAGGATGTGGTAATCGACTAGCCTAGTCGATTACCATTTCTGATTTCTGAAATCGATTTCAGTTGAATTTCATAAATGCCCCAAAAATTCTACAAAATTTAAAATATTATGAAAATACTTGTAGACATTATTAAAAGCATATACTATCATGGAAAAATAATTTTCTAAGAAAATACATATTATTTTCAAATATTAACACAAAATTAGAAACTCTTAAAAACTTCAATGTTTCTTCAAAATTTGTGTCTAACTTTCCAATGGTGATTACTATCAATAAATAGTCTTCTCCAAGGTTTTCTAAAAGTATTTTGAAATTATTTTCAAAATCAATTTCCAACCATGTTCCTTGGGCTAAATGCACATGACTTGTACATTAGCTTTTCCAATGATTAGATAACACATAACTATGTGTTTTGATAAATTCAAAACTTAAAAAGATGCACAAAATCAATATTTTGAGTTTTGTTTATCCTCCTAACATCTCACTTGTATCTAATGTGTACTAGAACACAAACAAGTTAAGTTATAGCCTTTGTGAGATGCAGATATTGGTTTTACCCTAATCTAAGGGATCATGTATATCTATCTAGGCATTGTAAAATTGGATCATCCACCTAGGATGCCACTTGTTGATAAATATCATTATCCTTAATTACAAGGAATTTAAAATAATACATGACGATTTATGACATACATTAAAATGAATATTTTTCAAAAGCAAAATCATATAGTTACATGATGTATGTATGATATGACATGATATTTTTTTTATATTTTTCATAATAAAATGAATGCAACATATGATCTCATGATATATGATGGCCAAACAATCATGGTAATTTAGTATAAATAAATATACCTAGATTATTTATCTAGATATCTCTAAGTATTAGCTAATTTGAAATTAATCCTAGATTACCCTCATTTTCCTAAGAAAATGCCAAAATCCTAACTTGACATTTCTTTTTTCTTTTCCTTATTTGTGTCAATTTAAATTAAGTCCAATCACTCAAAGTTTGGCACATTTTACTCTTCCAAAGAGTAATCAATTAATCATTTTCATTTTTAAGGAGTAACAAAACCTTGAAAATGACTTCCAAGTATCAACTTTTTCAATGTTAGGTTAACTACCCTTCCAATTAAAGTTGACACTCTCTAAAATCATCTAGGGTGTAGAGAATATACTCCTAGGAACCCAAAACCTATTGGTGCTCCTTGAGTGTTCTAGGTATTTACTAGGGATAACTTCCCTAGTTACCTTCCTAATAACCTTCCAATGCTTCTTAGAGGCTTGGTCATGCTCCTCTCCTCTAGGTCAATACTAAGGATAGATTCCCTTATGACTTTCTTAGTGACTTTCTTAGACCTCTTTGAAGCCTTAGTCACATTGGTCTTCTCAAAAATACTTTTAGGGATAACTTCCCTTGTATCTTTGGGTTGACCCTTAGACTTAGAATTTGTTCCATAACTATTTGAAACCTTATAGTATGAGGTCACATCCTTTCTAGCTTTAGGTTTGTATCTCAAACCTTTATGGCCTTAGGATGGCTCTTACATTCCTAAACATACGTTATGCTCATTTTGCCCCTTAAAGATATTTTCTATTCTTTTTAGGGTATTTTCTAATTTATCAAGCCTTGACCTCAAGGCTTGATTTTTCATTCTTAAATCCTTAGATTTTAATTTTTTATTTTATCCTTAAACATTTCTATTTCTAGGCTTATATCTAAAGTCCTTAGAGTTATTGCCTAAGTTGTATTTATCTTTCTAGCCTTAAGTTGAGTTGTCCTAGCATGATATGTGATCCGGCGGTAAGAACGGAGGATCCCCTTTTCTGGGAAGTCAACGCCACGGGGAGGTCAAATTATCCGGCGTCCGACCGGAGAAGCGGAGATCGGTCAGCCGAACGAGGTCCCAGCTAAACCAAAGATGACCCGACGGGACTAGGGGTTCCGACGCTCGTGGAACAGAGACATATGGCCGAGCGGATACTGCGAACAGTCTCCACAGAGCACATTACCGGGAAGCTCCCAAGTGGACCAGCACGAATGACCGGTCGGACTATGCCCATGACTGCCGACCGGTAGGACGCTCGGTGCAGGAACAAAAGATACAAAAGGACAGAGAAGCATATTCTGACAGCGAGCATGATCAACGATTAGACTATACGCAGGATCTTATGACAGCAGGTTCCCTTGTCACATCATAGACGTGCTCGGACTGTAGCAGTATGGTGTCAGGTAAGCTTGTCTGACAAGCACATACCGAGGTATGGGCTAAGGACACGTATTTGCCTCGGTAGGTGTGTGTGTGCACCTTCACAACTCTATATAAGGAGCCTTATACTTAGCCGGATGTACGCGTTCTTTGATATTCGGAGCCACCTTTTGCTATCCACTTGCATGACTTGAGCGTCGGAGGGTCGTCGCCGGGAACCCCTTCCTGGCCCGATTTCTTTGCAGGTTCGCCTGAGCTCCGTGTGACCAGTCGGGGATCTACGTCAGCAACGAGGAGAGCGCCACGTGCCCAGCGTCCGTTGATTCAGCAATTCGGACATGATCAATTTGGCGCCGTCTGTGGGAATGCTCCTGCATCCGATCGGAAGCAATGGACGAAGCTGGACGACAGCACTCGGTGATGCTCTCGACAGAAGAACTAGACAATCTTATCGAAACACCAGCAGCTAAGCTTTGTGGAACAAAGGCAGAAGTCGCAAGCCGAGCGGATTGAGCAGCAAGCGACATCAGCATCAGGTGGCCGAGCGGAAGTACCGCCGGCCACAGTTCCATTCCATCGGGCTCTATTCCGCACTCCTGAAGCCGCAGCAGTTAATCGTGATCGAGGATCTTCTTCAGATGAAGTACCAAGACAAGACAGCCGAAAAGGCAAAACCCCTCGAGCGGAATCCTCACCCGAACGGATTAACCGTTAATTCTCAGAGGCTATTCTACAAGACCCTCTACCAAAGCACTATGTGCCTCCGGCGATCGGTGAATACAATGGAACCACCGACCCGGATGATCATTTGGGCAAGTTCGACAACACCGCTACTCTTCATCAATACACAGATGGAGTGAAGTGTCGGGTTTTTCTTACCACCCTCTCGGGATCGGCTCAACGGTGGTTTCGGAGGCTTCCGGATGGATCCATCACGAGTTTCAAGGACTTTCGAACGGCCTTCCTTCACCACTTTGCAAGCAGTCGGCGCTATCTAAAGACTAGTGTCAGTCTGTTTGACATCAAACAAGAAGCCCGCGAATCGCTCCGAGCCTACATCCAGCGGTTCAACAAGGTGGCCATAGATATTCCAACAGCCACCTCGGAAACCATGATGAATGCCTTCACACAAGGCCTCGTGGACGGGGACTTCTTCCGATCGCTCATCCGGAAGCCGCCCCGAGACTACGACCACATGCTACACCGGGCCAACGAATACATCAACGTGGAGGAAGCCCAAGCGGCCCGAAGAAAGGAAATTCCAACCGAGCGGGCCCCTCCTGCCGAGCGGAAGCCGCACACTGCTCATCAGCCGCCCAGAGGACCGAGGGCCGAAGCAATCCGCTCCCCCCATGCTAGGTCCCATGTACAGGAGGTAGCTGCAGAACGGCCCAGACCGAAGAAAAAGGTGTGGACCCCTATGTTTTGCTCATTCCACCGGACGGACACGCACAACACCAGAGATTGCCGGAGTCTTCCCTTGATCGCTCATCCCGTTCCTCGGAGTGGCGGCCGTCGATCGCCATCATCCGACAGGCGACATAGGCCTCGTGAAGTCGATCGGATGGTAGCC